>NC_142949.1:17665387-17697887 GCF_046866305.1 Octopus bimaculoides | reverse complement strand
ATGCTCTTCGATCAACTGTTTCTCCTTCCCTCGTAGCCCCTCTAAACTTCTCTTCACTCTTGATATCAAGAGCCTATACACGATGATCCCTCACCACGAGGGGCTGCGTGCACTTCATCATTTACTTGACCTTCGACCCAATCCTCAACCTGACACATCCATACACGTTCATCTGTCTTCTCACTTAACTGCTTCTCGTTCGCGGGTGATTATTACCAGCATGATCTCAGGAGTGGCCATGGGAACGAGAATGGGCCCCAACTATGCGAACCTGTTCGTTGGCTACGTTGAGGCCCAAATATTCTCAAGTTTCACTGGTCCCACTCCCGAACTATACGGTCATTATATTGACGACTGTATCGGTGCGACCTCACTCTCCCGCGAACATCTAGACTCTTTCCTCTCTTTTCTCAAATCTTTCCATCCTTCCCTCCACTTTTTCTGCAATATTTCCGACACTTCAGTTGCCTTTTTCGACGTTTCAGTCAGTATTCTTCACTCCACTCTTACCACCTCCATCCACTACAAACACACAGACTCACACTCATACCTCAACTTCTCCTCCTCCCACCCTAAACACACCAAGCTCTCCATCCCCTATTCCCAATTCCTCCGTCTACGCAAGTTCTGCAGTGACGACTATGACACACAGAAATTAGCTTTCGTATTTATATATAAATATATATATATATATATATATATATATATATATATATATATATATATATATATATATATATATATATATATATATATACGTGCATGTGTTTGACATAACTTCAGTCTGACCAAGTAAATAAATTTTCTGGTTAAACTCGGGTGTTCTCTTTGAGCAATGAACCGACAAACATCTCAACTAGTTTCTTATTTCTTTATTGCCCACAAGGGGCTAAACGTAGAGGGGACAAACAAGGACAGACGAAGGGATTAAGTCGATTACATCGAGACCAGTGTGTAACTGGTACTTAATTTATCGACCCCGAGGGGATGAAAGGCAAAGTCGACCTCGGCGGAATTTGAACTCACAACGTAAAGACAGATGAAATACCACTAAGCATTTCCCCCGGCGTGCTAACGTTTCTGCCAGATCGCTGCCTTATCTCAACTAGTTTCGCCTGGCTATTGTTGGTTCATGATTCCTGCTCATGCAGTTGGAATATAAAATACTCTACTATTCTATAATTCCTTAACCATGTTTGATATTATTTAGAAAAGTGTTTTAGAGCCGCTCAGACATGTAAGTCCTTACCATGCAATTACATCTGTGACTTCGATTTCTTCTGGTATCAACTCTGTCTTTATTTTCTTTGGTGTTGCGGGGCTTCAGTCACACATAATTACCATTCAAGACAGAAATCGAAATATAAGTATTCGATCTGTGGTATTCTGTCGTTTTTTACAACTATTATTTGCCTGGACGATATCAGACGATGTGCAGTTTCTTAAGAGGTTAACATGTGTTATAGTAGAGATTTAAATCTGGATTGTAGACCAAAGAGTTTTCTCGTTTGGTGAAAGATTTGGTGATATATATATACCCGATACCAGTCTTCTACTGAAGTTGGTTCTTTCGATTAAGTATTCCCATTTACAGAATCGTCTGTTCTAGCAATTAAAACCTCCCACAACAGTTTATTTTGTGCCAATGTGAAAAGTGGAAATCATTAATAATTAATTTGAATGTCTGTTGGTGGCAAAATAAAGGTAAAGTGAATATTTTGCAATAATTAGGTACTTCCTCCTGATTTCAGATCCCGCCAGGACCAACTTTCATCCCTCTGGGACGATTAATTCCAGTGATTTATTATAATAATTTCAAAGACTCTCCAAAACCACCACCACCACCACCACTTCCTAGCTTTGATTCTTTGTTAGAATTCGTTATAATGTTATTATTTACTTTAATCAAACATGGTACATAGGAAACACTAACGGTATTTTCTTTATTTCTCAGTTTTCTGATTTGAAACGAACCGGAAATCGACTTTACCTTTCATCTCTGTGAGATTCGTACAATGAGAACTAAACATGAAATGTTGTTTAAATTCTATTGACTGTAATATTAAACAATTATATTGTTTAATAAATTCAGAGTAAAATTGGCTACAACAAAAATATCTTTTCTATCACGTCAGAATTTTTTTATGCCGGAAGTTAAATCCTGAACAATAATGAAAATCTTCAAAGACAGCAGCAACTTTGAAATAATACACCAGGAGCTAGACATAGCAGCCAAATTGCTATTAAATTTAAAAACAACAAGATAGAAATTATTGGATAGTGTAGTCTGAGGTAAACTAGAACAAAACACAGCTGGAGCATTTTTGATTACAAGTTTTATCGATTAGTATTGACCTAAGGCTGAACAAAAATTTTGGTTGAGGAATCAATTTACCAGTATGCACGACAACGTTTTTCAGGAGAGAACTCTTACTGTCTACGTTATAATGACTGTTATGTTATATAATCGCCAGAATTCCGTCTGCTTACAAGGGAGATTTCTTTCCAAAAAAATTTACATTCGAAACAGTCTAAAGATAAAATAATATTTCTAACTTTATTAATTAATTAGTAGGCTTCGAAATGAAGCTATCTTTTGTAACACACAAGCAGAATTAACTCACAATTTCAAAACGAATTCGCAAATATTGAAACATGAAAATTGTAAAAATTGAAAATACAACGAAAATCTAATATCAAAGAAAATGTTTCATCTCCTGGCGACTGAGTAATGAATCCACCGTATGTATTTGAGGGCAATGTGGTCACACATTTAATTCGACTCCAGTATTTTGTAGATAAAAATCAGAAGCATATATTATTCTCTTGCTTTGAGAGGTTGTTTTCTTTTTTTATTTCACACTAATATAACTCTAGTCTCACCAGTTTTGCTTCTGATGTTTTTCTATTAAAATTCTCGCATTGAAGAAGAGTAACTACAGTAGCCTATATTCCAGCTGGGAAATCTATTGTTCGTCTAATCATCTTTTGACAATTTTCAATTGATGTACAATGTTCAAATTCAATAAAACAAGCTTAGAAAATTCAGAGAAGTGATTATGTTTTGTTAATTGCTTATTTCCTGTAAATATGGTTTTACGTAAATTCGTTTTCTTTGTTTTCCTTTGTGGTTTGATCTTTTCCACATCAATTCGTGTTTAATAACTTTGAAATGTTGTCTGGAAATTATCAACATGTTCGTTCCGTTAAAGTATGGAAAGTATTATCAATTCTATAACATGACTTCAATGAAAGCGATTAAAAATTCTCTGGAATTAAGCAGGAATATTGGCGTCTGCTGAGTTTAATAGAATTGAAATTTGAATGAGGCAAGTATCGAACATAAATTTTTGAAGAATATTATTGAATAGATTAAAGAAGTAGTCCAGCAATTACGTTTGTCGGTTATGACAGGCTGCATGATTATGAGAGAAAGACTGGAGAGATTAAAGGTGGATAATGTTTATCATAGATGATGAATAACCTGAAGCACTTGAACACATCTCATATCTCGTACATTTAATAACTTCCAGTTGTTAATAAAACAGCATTGACGCTGTTATAGACACACTTAACCTCGTCGAACGCACGATAAAGTGGGATCTCTTTAAAACAATGTTGGGCGCCATCTGGTGAACTATTGACCCTATCTATATATAGTCGGATGATTATCTGCTGTATTTTGACAGATCTCACCTCAAGCCTGAATACCGAATATAGTGGAGTTTTACAAGAACATGCAATGGAAACATTATGCAATCGAAATCAACAATGGATCAACGACGTGGTCGCATGATCTGCTAGAAAAAGCAGACAATTCTTCCTCAACTTACTCTTTGTTGTCTTTAAGAAAGGAAGGACACATTAGATAATGTAGCGCAAGAAGCACAACGATTGAAGAAAGAGCTAAATGGTGGATTGTTGTTGATGGTAGGTTTTCTCTTTCAAGGCTGATAAATTCTTCACGGTTTTGAGCAATTCTACCCAAACCTTTTCAGGCTGCCATCCCTTCGGCACCCTGACCACATTTCTAGCGCCCTCCCCCACTCTCTACCACAAACATAGACATCTTTCTGCATAAAATTCCAAAGAACTGTATTTCAAAATAAGACTTATCCTAATTAACTAATTATTTGGTAGTTTTTACATCTATTGCTCCCTTTTGGCCACCCCATTATTGCCTCCAGTTTTCTTCAACGCCCCTCCTAAGTGAGAGATACAATCCATCGTTTGAATTAACACCACTAAATCACACTTAAGTTAGTATTAGCGACATTTGAGACAAGTAATGTATTTAATGTCACGATTTGATGTACTTTTCCCGGTATTTTCTCACCGGAAGTATTTGTCAGGATGCATCCGGTCTAATAATTCCTCAGAGTAGCAATTAGATTCATTCATAGCCTTTGATTTTTTTTACTGTGCGATTTACAGAGATTGAAGTAGTTGTTAGGAACACGCCACGCCTCGTGACTTTTTCTTCTCTCCCACCCAAATGATTAACTCCTGCATTTTGATGGATCTATCTGCAAATCTAAGCACGGAGTACAACGGAGATCTATAAGAACCTGCAATGAAAACGTTATGTAAAGAAAATCAGACTACAGCTTTAAAGCTGAAACACTTAAAAGATTTAAAGATTTAATGGAACATTTGTGCTAGAAATGGCAGTTGTCATACTTGAATTGTACTCTACCCTTTTGAAGAAGGGGATACATCAGATAAAGTAATGCTAGGTATACAATGTTCGAGTAAAGATGACGAGTGCGTGGATGGGACGCCATTGCTCACTGATATCTGCTAATTGAGTGTAGTGGGTGGATATACATACATAGATACATACATTCATACATATATACATACATAGATGCATGCATGCATACATACATACATACATACATACATACATACATACATACATACATACATACATACATGCATGCATGCATGCATGCATACATACATACATACATACATACATACATACATACATACATAAATACATGCATAGGGATGTAGAGGTGAAGTTTGGTCAGGATAAATGTTGTTATATGGTTGTGAAAAGGGGGAAAAACTGTAAACCAAACAAGCAATATCTTCCTCAATGACCTAACTGTTGCCCTTATATCTGATGAGTAATGTTACAGGTATCTAGGGGTGGATAGAAACATATCTTACCTGTAACAAAACAAATGTCACTAAAGAATATTACAGCTCAATAAAGACAATTTGGACCTCAGGACTCTCTGCACTTCAGTTGGCCCACAATGTGCTTGCAGTTTCAGTACTCACACCAACATCTGGGTGGATTGATTGGACACTTGATGAGATCCGAGCCATTAATGTGAAAACCCGGCAAATACTAACAAACACACATAATTTCCACATAAACAGTAACGTAGGCCGCCTCTACATAAAATGAAAACAAGACGGCAGCATCTTAACATCGATCTAAAATTCCTTTGAATGTCGTATCATATCCATTCGGCAACATCTTTTAACCACCAAGCGTCGAAGTGCATCCCTTGACAAAGTGTAAACACATGAGGCTGATAACATCATAAGACTTGGAAGGCAGGTCATTGAGGAGCATCCCCTTGTCTGATAATCTTAAATACATTCCAAAAGAAGTCGCACGACTCTGCTGCAACGTATCATCAGATGGAATGATGAGCATGTATGAGCAGAAGACCATGCATGGATACGTTAATAGAAAGCTCCGAGATGATAGTAACAATGATCATCAAAGCAGTCTCTCATGGACCAATAACCGGATTACTATCTCCCACTTTGAAGGGTATGCGTTTGCAATCCAGGAACAGGAAATGTGGAGCAAATACCTGATGCACAAAAGGGGTAGAGATGCAGGAAAAGCAGTAAAATGTAACAACTAATGCAAACTTTGTGGAGTTAACACCGAAGATATCACCTACATCATAAACAATTGTCCGAAAATGACATCACGGTATTCTCTACCGATGAGACATGCTGTTGCAGCTAGGACACTAAATAATGAAATCCGTCGGAAGGGTAGCCCTGAAGACAAAGAAATAAAAATTCACGGTATGGTAGAAGCCATAGCCACACATAATAAAAAGGAGTACTGGTGGAATGTCCCACGGAAAACCTCAATAAAATGTAAGCACAACAGACTTGACATAATGATTTGGGATGGAGAAGAGAAACTGTGTACAGTTGTGGAAATCAGCTGCCCAGTGGATGTTAACATAAAGCTGAAGATCAGTGAAAAAGAGGACACTTACGCTGAACTATTGAAAAATCTACGGTTACTCTATCCAGATTACAAATTCAGGTATATACCTATAATTACTGGGGCACTGGGATATGTAACACACTGCCTAAATACCAATTTTTAGAAATTAGGATTCTCAAAACCAGAAAGGAGAAAGCTCATTCAAAGACTACAGATCCAAGCCATCACTGGAACTGTAAAACTCTGGAAAACTTTCCAGAAGTTTATCATTTAAATATATATGAACATGTCTAGATATGTAAATATATGCATGAGAATACATATATGAAACAAAACATACTAATCTGCACATATACATACATACATACATACATACATACATACATACATACACACATACATACATACATTAAGGTCCTGGAAGGGTAGAAAGATTGAGTATTCCGATAGATAGATAGATAGATAGATAGATAGATAGATAGATAGATAACAAAATGCAATCACAACATAATAGCAAAGATAATGTTTAAGCTATATGAAAACCGAAATGTAGCAAAATATAAAACAAGTTGTCGTTTCAATACACTCCATGAGCATGCATACGCATGCTCATGGAGTGAACATCCATACAACCATATAAACAATATATACATACACATGTGTGGGGCAACGTGTATGAGAGAGCGAGAGAGAGAGAGAGAGAGAGAGAGAGTGTGTGTGTGTGTGTGTGTGTGTGTACGTGTATACATATAGTATATACAAACTTATTGCCAGTTCAAATATGCTTGAGGCAAGTTCGAACTCGAATCAGCTCGCAGCGACACCTAATCAGAATGTGGATGCATGTACGTTTCTCCATATTTGACCTGGTACTAAGTTTGTATTTAGGCACAACACTGCTTAGCGCTGTCGCCGCATACGTATATATATTTCTGTTTAACCATAACAGACTGGTGTGTCTTGTCATGATTACTTAAGCAGTTATTTATCCTATAAGCAATATTTATAGCCATCTTCAAGGCATCCAGCTGGCAGAATCCTTAGCACACCGGGCAAAATTGCTTCGTGGAATTTCGTTCGTCATTACGTTCTGAATTCAAATTCCGTTGAAGTCGACCTTGCCATTTCACCCCTTTCAGAGTCGATAAGTACCAGAGAAGTATTAGGGTCGATTATATCGATTTACCTACTCCCCTGAGATTGCTTGTGTTGTGTCGAAATTTGAACCCATTATTTGTAGCTGTGTCAGCGAGGTGGCGTTAAGTCGTTAACGCGCTGGGCAAAAGGTTTAGTGGTGTCTCTTCTAGTGTTATGTTCTGTGTTCGAGTACCGCTAAGGTCGACTTTGTATGTCGCCCTTTCGGGGTCGATAAAATAAGTGCCAGTCAAGCTCTGGAATTGGTGGTAAACAAGTGAACCCCTCTACACAAAATGTCAAGCATTGTGCAAATAGTAGAAAGGATTATTTCTAGCTGAATTCGCTTCGAGACATACCTTTATATTATACGTTCCTCGATGCTTCTACATTTAAATGTTGTGTATATGTATATATATATATGAATGTAGTATACATGCATACATAGAAATGTAGTTCTTTGTGTGTTCGTGTGTGTGTGTGTGGGGGGGGGGGTTGTGTGTGTGTGTGTGTGTACACATATATTTTCATATGTGTTCTTGTGTATGTGTGTGGATTAACATAATGTATTGTGTTGGCATACAGCTCCAAGTAAGAGTGCTCAGCTCTTAGAAAGTTCAATAGATCGCTGTGAATGTCAACTTCATCCTACGAGTGATCAGACGAAGATAAACTTTACATTGATTCTGTCTATTTATAAAGTAGCTGTGTTTACTGAAGAATCTGTTGAATAGGATTTTAATTCTGGTGAATTGTTTTTAGCGTCAAGTTGTTTCGGATTGATTTTGATGTGCTGTTGTCTACGGTGATTTGTCAAGAAGCAAGACGAAAAGGTTTATATATTGGCAGCTTCGGTTGTGTTCGTCTTTATCTGGCATGTGGAAAGGGAGTGCATTAGCGTCCAGATTCTTTGATCCATAAGATAACAGCCACTGGAGCTTGGGGTACAATGAAACATATATAAATAATGTATTAAGTGTTTATAATTAATAAGAATGGTACGTTGGTAGATCAGTTAGAGCGTTGAGTATGCGTCAGTTGCAACGCTTACTATATTTGTTTCAGTTCTCTATGCTCTGAGTTCAAATCCTGCCGAGACCATCTTCATCGATTATCCATTCAGTGTCGACAAATACGAAGTACCAACCGGCAAAAGAGACTGCTAAAATAAGTACATTGGACTCTATTTGTCCACCCACGCATTCCTCCCAAATTTGTGTCAAGAAACTTTTATCGTGAATTCGAGTTGACAAATTGTGAGCGGAATTGATGGGCTAAAGCTTATAGAAGACCGTTGTATGTGTGTGTGTATTCTTTTATTTGTTTCAATTATTTGACTGCGGCCATTCTAAAGAAATCGATACCAGGACTTATTTTATGTAAACCTAATACTTATATGATCGAATCTCTTTTGCCGAGCCGCTAAGTTATGGGGGACATAAACACACCAACATTGGTTGTCAAGCGATGGTGGATGACAAATACAAACATACAAACACACATAAATATATATTTACATACATACACACACACACACATATATATATATATATATATATATATATATATATATATATATATATATATATATATATATATGTATGTGTGTGTGTGTGTGTGTGTGTGTGTGTGTGTGTGTGTGTGTGTGTGTGTATATATATTAGCCATAGAATAAAAAATGTTTGATCCATGTGTTGTGAACCTTTTGGAAATGGTGAGCGGAATTAAACTTTACATGTTTTACCTGCTGATATCTGCTGGGTGCCTGTTGTTCACTCTTGGATAAACCTTACTGGTGCGGACTTGCCTATTGGTGTCTACTGTTTTTGAGTTGTAAAATGTGCCCGAAGGAGATGAAGAACTTTGAGCTTTAACTCTAAATGGTGGTAAATCATTTCTGTTCTTGATTTTTAACCGATGGACTACTTTATGGTACCTCATTTCTTTATTTTATTTTACTTTATTCTATATCGACCTATATTATATTATAGATTTCAAATTTTTATTCCTTTTATTCGTATTAATTTTTATTCGTATTAATTTTAACTTCTATGAAATGATATTTACGTGTATTGTATTATACCTTTAACTCAATTTTTTTCATTTGTATGTTATCGGTTGAAACAATATATTCGTGTATAAAATTTTATACTATATGTTCTATATTCCTTATTCTTTTATTTATTATTTCTTCTTACGTTATTTTTCTTACGTTATATCTTCTTATTCCTTATGTTTGACGGATTATGTTGTATATCTTATATATGTTCATTGAGAGGGTGTGATATGTTGAGTCGTTAACCCAGCGTTTTTATTCTATAACTAATATTTTTACTCTTGTCTCAATTATTCTGAGCACTTCTCCTTGCAGCCCTGTATAAAATCTATTGGTTTCCTAATAAGAAACTATTAATATTATATACATATATATATATATATATATATATATATATATATATATATATATATATATATATATATATATATATATATATACGACAGTCTTCTTTCCGTTTCCGTCTACCAAATCCACTCACAAGGCCCGAAGTTATAGAGAAGACTCTTACGCAATGTGACATGCAGTGGGACAGAATTCGGGACTATGTGGTTGGGTAGCAAGTTTCTTTATTTCATGAAAATTTGCCATTAAGGCATTACAGAGAAGGGACGAACAAAGACAGACAAACATATAGGGTGAAGAAGCTTTTAACGGTTAAAAATTTATAATCGGTGAATAAATAAAAAATTTTCTGATCATTAAAAAGTTATCATATCGACAAGCTAGGCACCCAGCCATCTGTGTAGAACCTTTACTTCTTGATCCGGCCACACTTACCTGGTGCCAAACACACCCAGCTTGCATACTACAGGCTTCCATCTTTTCACAAACATATCTCGTGACAGACACCTCTTCTCCAGCCTGATCTTACTACAGAAGTGGTAACTAAAAAAGTTAACCAACCCCTGGCCAGAGACAAAGGTACCTGTCACTATACCTTTCGTACGCATCTTCCATTCTGTTCTTTCAGTATGGCTACTACGCAAGAAAAACACGCCTTCCTTTCCCTGTTAAGGGAAGAAGGTGGCACAATCTCAATGATAGACTCCGCTGATAACTGTACTCTTCCCATCACTGACAACAGTTGTTCCACGAAAGCAATCAGCCCCGATAACTCCAGACACTCCATGAATGTATGCAAGACGGTTTCCCTATCCGGCGCACATCGCGGACATGTCGGCGAGACGGCACTTCCGTGCCTTGACAGCTTGTCGCGAACAGGTAACGCCGCTCGGAAGCATTGCCAGGCAAGGGATTTCTGGTAGTTATCCAGATACCCCGGCCCTAACGTTCTCCGGAACAGGTTGACCAACTGATTTTCATCGTAGCCCAGGGTCTCCCCCAGAGCGTCTTCTGACATAAATTCCACTAGCCCGCTATAAAAATCCGCGGTGGAACTCCTGTTGCCGGCATTGCCCGCCCGAGAGAGTAGCTAGAGTGCCGTCAGGCACTCCAAATGCCAGTCTCCCAGTTTGGGTCTCCGCTTGATCCATGCACTGATGTCCGTTAAGGACGTTAACTGGGGAAGGTAGAACCGAACGTGCGGTGACCACACCTGCTCTCCATCCAGGTAAAGCCAGAGGTGCCTCAACCTTAACGCGAATTTTCGCATCTTCAGCCAAGGCATCCCAAGCCCACCCTTTAGCGGTTTCTGGCAGCAGACAGAGCTCTTTACAAGTGGCTTTCCTCCTTTCCACAAGAAGGGGAAAAGGATTCTTTCCAACTTGTTCAGCCACAAATCGGGACAAGGCACCACAGTCAGACGGTAGGTGATTACTGATGCTATGAACATCTGCACCACCTCCGCCTTTCCTAGCAAGGATAACGCCCGTCCAGACCAAGTCTGGGTTAGAGCAGTCATCCTGCCGGTCACCTCACTCCAGATTCGGACCTATCCAGATTCCAAGCAGCTTAACAGGACCTTCCGTCCAACGCCCCACGACGTTATTGGACGGCATCGGCTTGCCTCTCCAGGTGCCGAGTTGGAAACCGACCGACTTATCTTTGTTAAGCTTTGCTCCTGCCACCGCCTCGTAGCTTTTGATAGCCTTTTCCGCCACTGGAAGCTGGCCTTCATTCGCCACGATGATGGAGATGTCATCCGCGTACGCCGTAGCTCTTCTTCCACACCGTAGATCATGCGGTGCGCCCCCTACTACCTCCAACCTCCGCAGTAATGGCTCAAGAGCCAACACATACAGAAGCGGAGACAGGGGACACCCCTGACGAACTGAACGCTCGATCCTGAACGGCTTCGAAAAGAAACCGTTGACCTTGACGACAGACTCGATGTCGCTATACAAAGCAGCGATCCAACCGCGAAAGGTCGGGCCTAAGCCAGCCTCCCCGAGGACCACCGCCAAGTACCGATGGTCTACCCTATCAAATGCTTTAGACTGGTCTAAATGCACCAGTACTCCCCCTGCGCCAGAAATTTTCCTCACCCTCCCTAAGGAGTAGCGTATGAGGTGGAGATTGTCATGGATTGACCTGCCCGGGATAGCGCAAGTTTGCGCTTCCCCGACGAATCCATCCACGACCCGCGCCAACCTTTTTGCCAACACGTTGGCCAAAATCTTTAACTCTGTATTTAACAGAGTTATGGGCCTAAAATTACCTATCTCGTCCCCCTTGCCCGGGTCCTTTCTGATCAACGCCACCACCCCCCGGCTCACAGACTTGAGAATTCTCCCATTCTGCTGCCAGTTAGCGTAAACGCTGACCAGTAGGTGCCCGAACAAGTCTGGCATACTTTTATAGAACTCATAGGGCAGACCATCGAGACCCGGCGACTTCTCCCCGGGGCACTCGCCCAACACCTCGATTACTTCCCCGGCTGTGATTAGCCCTTCACAGCGCTCAGCCTCTCGTGCCGAGAGGCACGGGCCACCAGACAGAAAGTCCCTAAGGGCCTCACCATGATCCAGCGTCCCGCACCTCCCGAGCAACTTGGCAAAGTGCTTGTAAAGAGCCTCACACATCTCGTCCGTGTCCTTGACCGTGCATCCGTTTTCGTCGACAAGAGACCTAATTGTGGCATCGTTGCCACGCTGAGTTTCTATCGTACGGGCCCATCCGGCAACATTAATCCCTTCACGACCCAGTGCTCGCACTTTAGCCCGAACTCTACACCCCTCGTGTTTGGCTTTGAGGTAACGGTCCAGTGCCGTTCTCGCCGCTAAAATTTAGGATGCAGAGCTCAACCTCAACGCCTCCTCTAAGTCCTTAACTAATTGCCCTTCTATTCTAGCCCTATCTAGCCTTAGTTGTTTACTAAACCTAATGGATTCGAATCGAATGGCTCTTTTGAGGGCGAACCACCACCGGTTGTTAACCACGGCTCCGGTTAACGCCCTCTGCACTTAATCCGGCTACGGTATGCCTCACAAGTCAAAATAGACTTGTTCAGCTTCCAATAGCCGGGTCCTTTCTTAAGTGTCCTATCTATGTCCAGTCTACACTTAACCATTCTATGGTCAGTGTAGGACACCTGGACAAGCTGTGGACAACTAAAACTAGACTTATCTCTAGTTCTTATCACTATCCTGTTTAAATAGGACTTGAACCTTCCGTCGCCACTCATCCAGGTCCATTCTGGGACGTTCGGGTGGTCAAGTCTGTAACGGTCTGCCAGCTGGAAACGCTTAAGCAGATCAACGAGACGTGAGTTCACTTTCCTATCGATCGAGCCAACTCTATCGATGCGAGCTTCAACAATAGCGTTAAAATCCCCTAGAACTACTAATGTCTTCGGCGTCACGAGAAAGCCCTCTAGGCGCCGATAAAAATCAGTTTGGAGACCTCTAGCACAAGGTGCATAAAGTCCGATCAACTTGAAGGTCTTACTGCTGTGTGTCACATCAAGGACGACCAGCCCACCTTCAGGGTCCACATAGACTGTGCTTGTCTGCAGAGACAAGCCTTTACGGATCAGTACCAATACACCCCCCCCCGTCCCCCGGTCTGGCCAGGAGCCATGATTTTCTCGAAGCCATTCAGGAGAGGCGAGAAGGTTTGTAGACTGTCCAGCTTGGTCTCTGTCGCAACCATCACATGTATATCATGTGATCTGAGGTCATCGAGGAAACATGCCTGCTTCCACTTCGAACTCAGACCACGTACATTTAAACAACCAAAGTTGAGTGAGTCCATCACAAAAAGTAAAAAGTCCTACTTACTTTTTCGTTGGCGAAGTTGGGGCCGACATCGCTATTCGTGAGTCAGCCCCTTCCTTCGCATATTTCGGTAATTCTGTAATTCTCCGGGTGGCTTTTGGGTGCCTGTCCTTTAAGTCTCGGTATAAACTTTCTCCTATTAGAGCGCATCTGGTTTTTAAATCCTTGTGTTGTATGAACAGTCTAGCTGTGTGATGTCTCATAATGATATCGTTTGTGTATTGTTCCCTGGTATCGTATTCTACTAGCAAGCGGTTTTCTTTTATTTTTGGTGGGGAGGAGGTTGGGCGGGATTTTTTTTTTTTTTGACTGTTGTGCATCGTCTTGGTCTTTTGTAGGGGATGTGGATGGGGAAAGTTTACGTGTGCGTTTACGGTGTATTGTGAATTCACCCTCTGATATCTCCATGGTATTATCTGAGGGTGAAGCCTCTATAAGAGTAACACTTTTTGGTTCAACAGTCGGTGCCAGAGCTTCCAAGGGGATGGGTAGGTTTATTTTTGTAGGGGCTTGTGCTTGCAGGGGCTAGGTCTTTTCTGTGGTTTGTTTCGGGACTGGCACCCTACCAGGAGTGGGAATTTTTTCTTTTGTAGGGATTGGTGTGTTTGCAGGGGTGGGATTTTTTTCATTATTTGAGGGGCCTGGTGTTTGCGACAACAACTGTTTCCCTTTTTTGTTCTCTTCGCAATCAACACGAATGTGGCCCTTTTTCCCACATTGGTAACAGGTGAGCTTTCGGCCTTCCACCTGTACCCTAAGGGCCGCATTTCCTCCAACGAGTACACTCTCTGGGAGGATCTGAATGTCCTCCTGTGTCCCCTGAATCAGGACCGTAATGCTTCGCCCTAACCAATTCTGGGGGGCGGAGGATGTGCTTTGTAGGATTTTAATTTTTTCTCCCATTTCGTACAACAGGGTGGCCACCAACTCTCTTGGGTCCACTCCTGGTGGTACTTCGTTAATATTTACACGGGATGTCCTTCTACCCATATATGTTGGTAGAAGTACCACCTTTTCTGACCTCATGGGACACACGGAATGCTCGCGGGCTAGCTCTTCCCTAGAGAAGTGCACCTCCACTGAGCCATATGCCCGTCCCTTTGTGATGTACGTTATGTCCTTCCATATCGGGGACAGGCATTTCTCAATTTCTCCTTTTTCCATGTATTTAAACCTTCTGTCTTTTACTGTTGGTGATGGTGATATTATCACATCACCTCCTTCTTTTTTCATATTTTTAAAATATTTCTGTAGCATATCTACAGATATATCAATATTTTCGGTTGCCACTTCGGCAACCGCTGCAAACTTCTTACCACACTGCCACGCCTATGCCTATATATATATATATATATATATATATATATATATATATATATATATATATATATATATATATATATATATATATATATATATATATATATATATATAGAGAGAGAGAGAGAGAGAGAGAGAGAGAGAGAGAGAGAGAGAGAGAGAGAGAGAGAGAGAGACAGACAGACAGACAGACAGACAGAACTTAAAACACATATATTATATGCTGCTTTGTAGGCACATAGGTTGAGAGTTCGATTCTTGTAGTGGGCTGTTTTGCGTTCTTGAGTAAGGCACTTTATTTCACGTTGCTCAAGTCCTCTCAGCTGTAGAAATGAGTTGCGACGTCACTGGTGCCAAGCTGTATCGGCCTCTGCTTAATCCTTGGATAACATTTGCGTGGAGAGTGGAGATTGGTACGCATGTGTGGACTTGTACTCTGAAGAACTTTCTAGATGCAATCCTATGGTCATTCGTAACCGATGGAGGCCTTAAGCCTATACTCTATTGAAAGTGATTGTTTCCCTTGTGACTCGAGTTTCATGTCACTGCGATCTACAAGTGAGAACTCTTAATTCTAAATTTAGTGGTGCATTTCTACACGTTGGTGCAGATCTCCTCTCCTATTTTTGTCAGTTCATTGGTTTCACTTTTTGTTTCCTGGTGATTACTTTCCTTGAACATTTTAATGAGAAGCGTGTTTGTATTATGTTTTATAATTGTATTCTTATTCTGGTGTTTATTTGCTCTATTTATCTCTTATTCTTATTAAATTTGTATTTTTTTCTTTTTCTTTTTTTTTTTTTTTTTTTTTGTTGGTTAAGTATGTTTCGTTGATGACGAGCTAATGTGTATTTCATATTGTGTTTCAAGATATTAATGTAAACGATAGAATAGTTTTCTTGATGTGAATTTTATTTTGCTCAATATTAGAGAACATTAAAGACTTCGGTGTGCATATATTGTTGTTTACCGGTTGTATTATTTTTGTTGCTTTATCTATTCTTACTACTGTGGTCCGTGAGCTTTAGTTTTGAATTTACCTGTTAAACTAGTTAAATATATAACTCTGTGTGTGTGTGTGTGTGTGTGTGTGTGTGTGTGTGTGTGTGTGTGTGTGTGTGTGTGTGTGTGTGTGTGTGAAAGGGGTAGAGTGTCGCGTTTTATAAGTGGTATTCTATACTTGAGCGGCTCTTACTAATGTTTTTTAAATTTTGTTTCGATCAAGAACGTCGAATTGAAATAGATATTAATGAGGAAAATTCGATTTTACTTATTGGATTTGTCTGTTAAACTAATTATTGGTTGTTTATTTCATTTGAGAATCTGGGAAAACGTTTTCTGGGTTATAACTCTTTAGGTGTATTTTGTTGTATATGTGAGTTGATCAAAGTTTGTATTAATATATATGTATCAATATGTTTGCGCGTGTATGTGAATGCACTATTAATTGAGGTGGCACCGTCAACATTTGATGAATAGTAGTTCTGCTGGTGAGAAAGGGAAATTTGATTCAACCCAGCCTTCTGAATGTGTTTGCGTGTTTATTTTGCGTGTATATTTTGGTGATGTAAATAGGCTAAGAATGTGAATAACAAACAGAAACTTAAAAACTGTAAGGCATCCGTGAAACTCTTTTCATAAAAACATTGCTGTGAATCGGTGTTTATTTGTCTGGAAAGCCATAAACAGATGCTTTTTGGTTAGACGAGGAGTAAATTCTACTAAAAGTCAGAAAATTATTGATATTATGTTCGATCTTTAAAAAATACTGCCACTTCAGTGGTTCAGTGAGTTACTGAGTACCTGGAGTGAGTGGCTCTGTGGTAAGTAGCTTGTCAACTTCCCGTTCCGGAGTTCAGTTGCTTCTTACAGTTGCACGAAGGAGGACTTGTGTTTAACACCGTCCTAAATTGAACCAAGTGAAGTCGACCGAGGTAGGTGGAATTGTTTTATTTGAGCTGGGTGGGATTTATTGCCGTTCTAATTGTTTTTGCAGTAAATTTTGCCCAGCTCCGGGGCAATTTCGCCTACTCTCGGCGACTTTAAATTATTGCTAGCTTAGCGAGCAAAAATTGTGTCTCTCGTACGTCATTGTTGGTGGGCGTGTTTGAGCCGCCACAACGAGGGACTGAGAATTTTTGAAAACTCTGTGTGTTAAATTTTGTGTGGCGTTTTTTCGCCATAATTTGAACATTCTAGTGGGCGTGTTTCACGTGGGGGGAGCTACATTTCTTGTGGATTTACTTTACGGAGTACACCAACTGGACTGACAACGAAGAGAACCCTGACTGTTCGGATTTACCTGGTTAGAAAACTTTACAGAACCAAGGATTCCCTGCCTGTGTGAACATTGTTATCTGTTTTTTTTTCCTTTCTCTCCTTTTTTCCTTCTAAATTTTGGTTCTTCTTTCTCTCTCATTGAAATTTTACTTTTTCTTCTCCTTTATCCTGTTTTTTTTTTCTAACTTTTATTTCTTTGGACTGTTTTTTCGAACTACTCTGTTGAACTGTTTTGACATGGTAGAGAAAGAAATTGAAAAGAAGAACCCTGTCTTGGAGTGGGAATTGTGCCCGCCCAGGCAGTGGTTAAATGACTTCAGGGAAAGAACAGTGGTGCTGAAAACTTACTCGAAGGCACTCGACATCATTACGGTCTTTCCCAAAGTAGAAATAGAGAAAGAGTTGGCAGAACATCTGGCCACTATTAAGTTTATGGCCAGGGGTGTCAATTATGCAACGGTTTAGTTGTTATTTGACACCCCTGAGGTGGCTCGCAAATTTGCGAGCCAGCCCTTAGAAGGGCAAAATATTTTGTTTCTTCCAATATACTGTGGGAAGAAATTAACTAGGGCTTGGGTTTGTGGGCTTCCACCCGGTATTGAACCTGCGTGGATAGAGGACACTATCCGCCAGGGCCTGGGTTGTATTTAAGAGCTAGGCTGATTGGGTTGGGTCAAAATCTCTTTTGACCATATGGACCCTATCAGCCAAAGATCAAGTTTTTCTAGATTTTTTAAGAATGGAGGGGCACAG
The DNA here is from genome assembly GCF_046866305.1 of Octopus bimaculoides. NCBI lineage: Eukaryota > Metazoa > Mollusca > Cephalopoda > Octopoda > Octopodidae > Octopus > Octopus bimaculoides. The sequence goes on along the minus strand of NC_142949.1, from coordinate 17,679,952 downwards.
GTATCCGGTGATACTTGAGGGACGCCCCCCCCCAAGTGTCACCTGTGCCTGAAGCCTGGCCACATTAAGAAAAACTGTCCCCAAGATCAGAGTGGGGGCCTGGAACGGTTAGTAACAGCAAGTCCACCCGCTCCCTCAGTGGAGGGAGAAACGGAGGAGGTCGAAGAGGTGGAAGCCTCCTCGAAGAAAGGAAAGAAAAGAAAGGTAGGCAACAATGGTTGCCCACCGAAAGCTGCGTAGGTGGAGGAGGAGCCTTCGGTTAAGGCTGAAGTGCATCCTACTCCTGTGGCCCCAAAAAAAAGAAAAAAAAAAGAACGGGACACGGGCAGCGCCTGACAGTGTACCGCCGGCGTGTCTCGATGCTCCTTTAGTGGGAATTGTGCCACCAACGGAGGAAGGCCTATCGGTGAGAATTGTACCGCCGACAGTAAATACTGTGACCGCTCCCGATACGGGAAAGGAATTTGTGGTCTTTATCCACAAGGGAGGGGCTGTTTAAGAGTGTGTGAAAAGATTTACTAAGAAAGGTCTGAGGCTCTCCTGTACCAGGGACCCTGATTGGCCTTCGCAGGTAGCTGCGGAGGTCGTCTGGGAGGAGGATTTGTACTGGGTGATGGATTTCTTCTCCAAGGTCGATACCGCTTCACTGGCCCGATCTAGAAATCTCAAAATGCTTGAGTGAAGCACGGAGTTTGATCGAGTGAGGGCGGGGCGGTAGAAGTGTAAGAGGACAGGTGCCTCATATTGTGGGGAATGTGACCCATGTCAGGAAAAATTGTAAGAGGCAAGTGCCTCAATTTATGTTATATTTTGGAATTTTGCTGCAAGAGGTTCATAGTCTCAATTTGTAAATTATATTTATAAAAGAACATTGTTTTAGAGAAGCAAAGTTCGGCGGGTGGCTTCTGTCTTCTCCCATTAATATCATCCTGTTCATCATTCACCTCATCTCATTAATGTGTTTGTCCAGCCCGCAGCTACTCTGTCTGCTGCCTTAATGGCAAATAAGATGAAATAAAGTAGCTTGCTTACCAACCAAATGGTTCTGGGTTCAGTCCTACTGCGTGGCACCTTGGGCATGTGTCTTCTACTATAGTCTCGGTTTGACCAAAGCCTTGTGAGTGGATTTGGTAGACGGAAACTGAAAGAAGCTGGTCGTATATATATATATATATATATATATATATATATATATATATATATATATATATATATATATATATATATATATATATATATATATATATATATGTATGTATGTATGTATGTTTGTATGTGTGTGCATGTTTGTGTGACTGTGTTTGTCCCACCACCATCGCTTGGCAACCGATGCTGCTGTGTTTACGTTCCCGTAACTTAGCGGTTCTGCAAAAGAGTCCGAAAGAAAAAGTACTGGGCTTACAATGAATGTCCTGGGGTCGCTTTGTTCGACTAATGGCAGTGCTCCAGCATGGCCGCAGTCAAATGACTGAAACAAGTACAAGAAAAAAAGAAAGAATATATATATATTGATATATATATATATATATATATATATATATATATATATATTGATATATATATATATATATATATATATATATATATATATTGATATATATATATATATATATATATATATATATATATATATATATATATATATATATATATATATATATATATACATATTATCAGTTTCAGCTCAAAGCTGTGGCTATCCTGGGGCACCGTCGTTTTTCTATACTGTTATTATCGAGTTCCTCCTCTAATATGTGGAATTTGGTGAATAAAGGAGTTTGATGTCTCTACCCTCATTTACACCTCCTACCGTGAGGTACGTTCATCTGGGACTCTCCAAAGGAAGAGATCCAGATTTGATTTGAAAGCTCTGAGATCAATTTTGTGGCTCTTTGGGAGAATATTAAAAGTTGTGGGCACCTGGCACCCAGGCTGTTGCAATAACTGGTCCTGCAGCGCGATGGCATTGCTGGGATCTTTGGCACTGTGCAGTAGTGACCTATTCTGGCATACACACACACACACACACACACACACACACACACATACACACACACACACACACACATACACACACACACACACACACATATATATATATATATATATACGTCGGGATTTTTTCCATTTCCGTCTACCAAATCTATTCACGAGGCTTTGGTCGGCAAGAGGCTATAGCAGACGGCGTTGTCCCAAGGTGCCATGCTCTGGAACTGAACCAAGAACCGTGTGGTTGGAAAGTAAACCTCTTACACACAGCCACAACTGGGCAAATATTTTGTGAAGAATTTCTCACCGCCTTTCTCAGCTCAACGCATCGGCTCCATTGAATGAGTGTAATACAGAACTGCAACATAATAAGTCTCGCGGCGCCTCTCTTGATTGCGAGGGTGAGCGGTAATACACTTTATCCTTGCTATTTCATAATAACAACGTTATCTCTGAATTACGTCTTTCATTAGTCCATGTCTCAGCAATCAAAACTTAACCTGCAACTGTCGGAATCCAAGATTATTGCAACAAACTCATGTCAATGACAGAGCAGTATTAATATTTTGTTTACGATAGGCAGTGAGCCATCATCTTCAGCTGGTACACGTACACTACATTCACTCAGCATTTGTGATAATAACAAACGTACGGACAGACGATGGTCGTCGCTGAGATGAGACAAGAGGACAAAATAATAAAGAAATGTAACGTTTTATATAATATTGATTTATGTACAACAATGCATCATCGTAATGCGTCAAATTACTGGACAGTGATATATTATAGAATTTCACACGTCCATGTGTACATATGGCTATGTCTACATAAGCATACCATATATATTCATATATATATATATATATATATATATATATATATATATATATATATATATAGTCTATATATATATATATATATATATATATATATATATATATTAGACAGAGAGAGAGAGAGAGAGAAACATATTTACAAATACATATATGTGTGTATGTACTAATCAATATTCAGTTCGGTTAACAACTTCCCTTGTCTTTCATGACAAGTAATTCATCAAATCTTTAAGACAGTTATATAGGTATATATATACATATCCGTCCAATATGTGTATTTATATATATATATATATATATATATATATATATATATATATATATATATATATATATATACATATACATATATATATACATATATATACACACAGGCACATATACATATACATACATATAGATATAGATATATAAACATATACATATATATATGTGTATATATATATATATATACATACATATATATATATATATATATATATATATATATATATATATATATATATATATATATATATATATATATATATATATATATATATACAGACACATACATATGCATACATATACATACATATATATACGGAGGGTAGAGAGATACATACAAACACGCGCGCGCACATTGATACAAACAAGAGGAAGATAGAGAGAGAGAGAGAGAGGGGGGTAGTTAGTCAGGTAGATAGTTAGGTAGGTAGGTATGTAGGTAGGTAGATAAACAGAGAGATAGACAGACAGACAGACAGACAGACAGACAGATAGGTCGATAGATAGATAGATAGATAGATAGATAGATAGATAGATAGATAAATACATACATTCTTGTCTACATTCCAAGAAGACGACGCTTGGAAACGTTACACTCTAATCTTCCCCCCCTCCTCTCCTCTCTTGTCCTTTATTACTATTTCACTATAGTTAACTCTATTACTGTATATAACTCTGCTACTATATATTCCTATATCTTACTCGTCATCTACGTCCGTCCTTTTGTCCTGTTTGCTCACACATCAACAACCAGCGAACGAGCCACAACCGCTTCTTTCAATAAACATTAAATATGTTCAAACAACAAAACTTGGACAGTCGTCATTTCAATTCTTCAGACTGGAATGGCCCATGAAAGATATAATGGGTAGAGAGCGTTTCCTTTAAAGACCATCAAATAAAAATGAAAAAATGAAAGCAGCTTTTATACAGAGGATTCTTGTCTTCATGGAAACATCAGGAATGGTTTAGGAAATAAATATCTTGACGCAATAAACGTTGACATAAGCTAGAAGAGTTAGACTCGTCTATAAAAATCATGTTGGAAAGAAAAGCAATAAACTACGTAAAAATTGATAATACTTCAATTTGAAGAAATACGATTTAATCGTGCGTTTCTAATGCCTTTGTTTATATTTTATTGGGTGGCCATCTTTACTTCAGTTTCATTTATTCAATTATATACTTTGGTTCGTCTTTATATTTATGTCTTTCATTAGTTTCATTTTAATTTAAGTCGTGTATCAAGTGTAAAAATAACATAACAGATTGGGTTTCTTTACAAACCGTTACAATGGACTCCCAGACGTCATTGACGGCATACAGTTGCATGCGCAGATGTGTGTGTGTGTGTGTGAGTGTGTGTGTGTGTGTGTGTGTGTGTGTGTGTGCGCGCGCGCGTGCGCGCGCACCCACATGCTGTGTGTATGGGCATATTCTGATGCACGTTATTTTACTTTTAATCTTTGCGTGTGCTTATGTATTCACTTATATATATGCACATATTTATATATATATATATATATATATATATATATATATATATATGTACGTATGTATGTATATATACACATATATATGTATATATACACATATACACATATATACATATACATATATATATATATATTCATAGCTTCATGCATATACATATATGTATGTAGGGTGTATGCTTGGGTATTTCAGCATACACAGATGCACATTATTTTAATTTAAGTATATGTGTACACACTTATGGATGAATGCATGTATCTCTGTATGGATGCATGTATGCGTATATATATATATATATATACATGCGAGTAAAAATAAATACAAAAAAAGGTGGATTTTTTTGTATGATTGTGTATAGAGGAATATATTATTTTGCTTAAAAGAGTTCCAACACTGTCTGTTTTTTATGTTTCATTTATATTCCTGCAGAACTAATGTGGGGTATAGAATATGGAATATACAATATATAATATAAAATAAAATAAAAATGGATGGCACCATGAAATAAAGTATTGAATGTAGATGAAATATTGAGTGTTCAATATAAAGGATCAAATATATAAATATATAAATATAAATATATATATATAAAGGCGACTCGAGTTTCAGGGCTATTTCCCTTCGTCATGGCCGGTATGACAATCTTTAACAGACTGTTAAAGATTGTCATACCGGCCATGACGAAGGGAAATAGCCCTGAAACTCGAGTCGCCTTTATATATATATATTTATATTTATATATTTATATATTTGATCCTTTATATTGAACACTCAATATTTCATCTACATTCAATACTTTATTTCATGGTGCCATCCATTTTTATTTTATTTTATATTATATATTGTATATTCCATATTCTATACCCCACATTAGTTCTGCAGGAATATAAATAAAACATAAAAAACAGACAGTGTTGGAACTCTTTTAAGCAAAATAATATATATATATATATATATATATATATATATATATATATATATATATATATATATATATATATATATATATATATATATGTATGTATGTATGTATATGTATATGCATTCATATACATATGAGCTCTCACACGCATACATATATACTATATACATATATACATTTGCGAAAAGATACATACATATGTAGATATATATAAATATATATTCATGCATATACATATATGTATGTGGGGGCATATACTTTATGTGTGAGCTTATACAGATGCACATTATTTTACTTTTAATTTACGTATTTGCGTAGAAATGTACGTACGTAGATGTGTGTGTGTGAGTGTGTGAGTGTGTGTTTGTATTTGTGTGTGTGTGTGTGTGTGTGTGTATGTATGTGTGTGTGTGTGTGTGTGTGTGTTTGTGTGTGTGTGTGTGTGTGTGTGTGTGTGTGTGTGTGTGCTTCACTAGTTCCTTGCTATAACGTCCTTGCAAGCAAAACTGTTTTGAAAAGAAACCGTCGCGTGTAACAAATACGATCTGAGAGCAAGTTACGTTAAGTTTAAATTCTTCAAATGACTCCTAAATGTGAACTTTTAGCTACGAGGACTAGTTATGTTTAATGAAACATAACTTATTTATCAAAGCTTTTACATCATCGCCTTCGAAATAGTCCCCTTGCGCAGCAATACACCAGTCCCAGTACGATTCGCTCTAGATCTTGACGACGGTGTTCAAACGGAGACCTTTGAGCTGCATTTTCATCTCGAGGGAGAGATGGAAGTCCGTAGGTGCTAAATCTGGTGAATGGGGGATGCCGAAGCGAAGCCATGTTGCTATTGGCGAGAAACTCACGAGTGAGGAGAGCCTGGTGACTGGGTGCATTGTCGTTGTGAAGAATCCAGTTTTTAACGTTCCGCAGATCCGGTCGCTTCAAAACGTTGCAGTTGACCACTTGATTCACGGTTTGGCCCTGAGGGACGAATTCTCGGTACACAATACCACATTTCCGAGGGTGACTCTCGTGGCAGGACTTCCAAATTTCTCGTCGTCAACCAGAGACGTTCTTCCGCTTTTGAAACGTCCGTACCACTCGAAACATTGCGTACGACCCATTACCTCGTCGCCGTCAGCTTGCTGAAGCATGCTCAATGTCTCTGTGGCTGGCATCCCAAGTTTAACGCAAAATTTTACATTGGTTCTTTTTTCCCGTCCATGACCAAATCGCAGACTACAGCGTACACGTGATCACAAAAACACAAATTTCACTACTTGCGAAGTAAACACAGAAATGTCATCCGGCACATTCGTCCAGGAACTTTCTGATACCACTTTGTACCTTTCTTGTTGGATCAGTGCCAGTAATCAAGTCTAGCCATAACATTTTAGAGTAGTAGTGGGTCTATGCTGCAAGAGATGCTGGCAACTAAATCCAATAAATGAATAGATACAAGAAAAACTTTCATGTGTAACTTTGAATGCTCTTAGACTCTCAGAACTATCAGTGTTTTTCCAATATGAAGAAAGATGGAAATCAAGAAATGACAAAACATTGGTCTCAGAATGTTCGAAGATTTGGTGAAGTGCAAACAGAAACAATTGAACGCAACCTCTTCTACCAGATATGCAAAGAATACGTCAAGGAATATTATGGTATGGGCTTCCTTGACAACAACACCAAAGAATTCCACTGTATTTCTCTTCGAGTTGTTAACTTTACATTGAAGCTATCACAGACACAAGTCTTCAAAACAGTTCAAGTGTAAGCACCAATATTTACAAGTCTTTAAAAATATCTGAGATTATTCTGTGAAGAGATTAATGAGGCAATGATTATCACAAAACCATCACAGCAGTTTAATAGAAGAGATTTGTGTCATGATTGGGCAAGATGAGGACCGTGACGAGATGAGAGAAATGGCATTGGACACGATGTAATAAATTTCAATGGCTACCGTGCTTGATTGTGTCTTTGTACTGTTTGAATACTCTCCCTAATCTTCTGATTTGACCCCATCTGACTACCATCTGTTCCCCAACACGAAAGAACGCTTGGCTGGGAACCAGTATCGCAGTGATGATGACGTCATATCTACTGTTGATGACTTTTTGACCAACAGGATGGAAGCTTCTTCACCAATGGGATCCAAACACTGCAACACCGATGGAAGAAGTGTGCGGCCTGCAAGGGGTGGGGACTATGCTGAAAAATAAAGTTCATTTGGTCACATTCCATGAGGCTATCTTGGTCAGCCTATGATCTTTTCAGCCGGCCCTCGTAATACAGTGAGTTAGTTTGCATTATAATAATTAAAGACTCAATTGTTTGAAATGGTGCAGTAATTAACAAATTCAAAGACAGCGATTACGGAATCGTAAATTGTATTTAAAAAAGAGAGAAAAATCTAAAAATCTATTTTATTACAACATTACTGAGGATCGCCGAGGGCCGAACGGATCATTTGTAAGCCTGGTTTAATGTTGTAATGACTAAACAACAAACTGTTTAACGAATTTTTAACAAGAACCTAGTAAAAGCTCTCATTGCAATAGTTGAAGATTTCAGGAAAATGTGTGAGGAAAACAATAAGAACTTATCATAGGAAACCTCACAAGTGATTGAGAAAAAAGCGAACAAACGAACAAAAAATTAAAGCAAACGCAACTTAAAGGTAGGATAGAAGCTGTAGAGGTGTATAAAGAGATAAAAAGACAAGACAATAACAAGTGAGCAAAGAAAGAATTTAAATCTGCTGAAGAAAGTAAGCAAAGTAAAATACTGATTTGGTGTATTGAAAGAAGATGGAACCAATACCGGATAGAGAAATAAGCTCGCAGAAATAACAATGGTGCTTAACCAAAACTATAGCCCATTGGCAAAAACAACAATCTTACAGAGGAAAACATTATTGAAGATACAACGACACCTGTTACAAGTTGAAGAAATCACACACCATATAATGTCGCCAATAGAAAAAAGAGATAAAGATCAAGAGTAAGACATGATCCTACCCGATATCTTAAAAGACGTCTGAGAAGCTATACTAAAGCACCTTGGCAAATTCTTTATCGCTTTCTTCAGGAAAGGCAAAATTCTTAAAATATGACGCAATGTCAATCTCCTACATAAAAATAGAGTTTAAATAGAGTTTAAAGACCAAACTATTTACCTAAAAGCTTTTCTAAATGTCATGTTCAAGTTATTCGCAGAGATGTTGACAAAGAATCAACAAAGAATTAGAGGAAATTCAGGTTCAAGGTGCAGCCATCGGCGTCGGTGTAGCTGGAGACGTGGCCGGCCTCTTCATGACCTGGTGGGACAGAAAACTCAAACATAGGTTAGCAGAACAGTCCACAACTCTTCTACTTTACAGAAGATATGTAGATGACATTAATATCATAGTTAGGACCAACTCTAGTGACTGTCATGTAGAAACAGAAAGGAACGTAATGGAGAGCATCCAGCAAATAGCTAACTCCATCCACCAAAGTATCAAGGTAACTATAGATTACCCGACTAAACACCCCAACAATATGCTCCCGGTACTTGATACTGAACTTTGGTTAGAGACTGTGAACAATAGAGTGCAGCTCCTCCACTCATATTATATGAAACCCATAGCTTCAAAACATGTTGTTCACAAGAACTCAGCTTTGTCACACAGCATGAAAATTAACATACTGATAGCAGACTTAGTTAGGATAATGAACAACATCTCCCCACTATACGAACCCTATGAAACGAAAAAACATATACAGAACTTCATGCACCGCATGCAGTTCTCTGGATATGATCAGAAAGATAGGGTTCGAGTATACAGGGGAGCTAGAAAGAGGTTAGATAAGATTATAAGTAATGATACCAGTGGTACCTGCCCTAGATATAGAAACAAAGAATGGAATAGGATACAAAGAATTTGTGACAAAGCCAACAAGGCGAACACGTGGTATAAAACCGACAGATATCAAGGAGTGATGTTTGTAGAGGCCACAGCCCGTGGAGAACTAGCGCGTAGGTTTAGAAAAGCTCTGAAGGAGTCCAAACTCAACATTAAGATTGTTGAAAAGCCAGGGAACTCCATCAGGTCACAACTATGTAGGACGTACCCCTTTGAGAATACCATATGTACCAATGATAACTGCATGGTATGTCGGATTAGCCCTGGCATTAACTGCAGAAATAGAAATGTAGTTTACAGCATAAAATGCATGGAAGGTGCTTGTAAAGACCTGAATATGACATATATAGGTGAAACATCTAGGAGCATTGCGGAACGGCTAAATGTACATATGAGACAATATGACGACAAAAAACAGTCCTCCATACTCTACCAACATGCCAAAAACCAGCATGGAGGCAACTTGGGTCAACTTGACATCCGCATCTTATCCAAGCACCCAAAAGACCCAACCCTAAGACAAATACGGGAGTACGTTCTTATAAATGAAACTTCCCCAATACTAAATAGGAAATATACATAGATATCATACCCCCATACCCACATTTTACACAGGTAAAGTAGAACAGTTGATGGGCTTTTATATAAAAAAAAACCCACACAAATGCAGAATACATACATACATGCAAACACACACATACATACATATATACATACACACACATACATATATACATATGCACACACACACAGACATACATACACACACATGCACACATACATACATACATACATACATACATACATACATACATACATACACACAATGAGACACACGCATGCGCAAAAACAAAAAAAAAAGGAAAAACAGAACGCAAAGTAAATAACGGACAGAGTCAAGACTATTGAAAAGGTTGCACAACGCAACGAAAATTTTAGGAAAATAAATATAAGTGGAAATTTTAACGGTGTGTGTGTTAAATTTTAAGGCACGATAAGAAAATGACTCTCCCCAGACACAACAGAATATGCTTCAACACACGAAATCACATAAAAAATCTTGCAAACCAAATCCCAAAATGAAATATATATATATATATATATATATATATATATATATATATATATATATATATATATATATAAAAATGTGTGTGTGTGTGTGTGTGTGTGTGTGTGTGTGTGTGTGTGTGTGTGTGTGTGTGTGTGTGTGCATATATATATATATATGCGCAGGCGTGGCTCTATGGTAAGAAGCTTGTTTCTCAGCCACATGGTTCTGGGTTCAATCCCACTGCATCATGCCTTGGGCAACTGTCTTCTACTAGAGCCTCGGGCCGACCAAAGACTTGTGAGTGGATTTGGTAGACAGAAATTGCAAGATGTCCGACTTATATATATATATAGCCTGTTATTAAAGTCTGTCAGACGAGGCCTGATGAATGCCAATAGGCATGAAAGTACGTACTCACCTTTATATATTTGATACTCAATATTTCATATATTCAATAAGACATTCAACACTTCATTTCATTTTTCATTTTACCATTTAATTTTATAAGAATATAAATAAAACATAAAAAATAGACAGAGTTGGAACTCTTTTAAATAATATATTCCTCTATACACGATCATACAAAACCATTTTTTTGTATATATTTTTTATTTTTATTTTTATTTTGTATATTTATTTTTACTCATATATATATATATATATATATATATATATATATATATATATATATATACGATGGCCGTCCACTCGTGACCGAGGACGACCATTACTGACCTTTAAGAACAGTGTGCGCTCCACGACTAACTTAAATTTTGCATTTGCGGCTCCGTTGGTGGCTAAGGAGCCCGACTCTTGGCAATCATGCACGATTGCAAGCATTCCAAACCATGCTTCCCCCTTCACTATGCTAGCAGTGCGCGTTCGAACAGCACGCTTAAATTCTTCATGAAGACTACGTGCTCTTTCAAAGGTGTCGAACCAACCCCCTTAACCGGCCTCCTCCATCTGTGGCGATGACAGACAATGCCCTCACAGTCGGTCTTTTGCATTTCAGAGGCTTTTTAATGAAGGCTTGGCACAGTCCTTAAATTGCAGCCTTGGTTTCCGCCAGGGTCTCTTTTTATTAACAAATTCCCCATATAGCATCTGTTTAGGAATCCTGCTATCCTTCAAGATGTCCATTCCAACGTAACCGGTGATTGTGCACCATCGCCTCAATACTCAAGATATCAGCTATCCTCAGGACCTGTGTGTCTGTAGATTTTTAGGTCCAGCCAACATTCAGAATGTGCCTCAGACATCTCTGATGGAAGCGTTCAAGGACCTTTACAAGACGTTTGTAAAGGTTCCATGTCTCACATGAGTAAAGGAGCGATGTCAGTACACATGCATGGTACACAGCACTTTTTGTTTGCTTTGTGGTGCCATGCTAGGACCAGACACGAGACTCAAGAGACTGGAAGAAATCAGTTGCTCTCTGCAGCCTGAAAGATATTTCATCATCCAGGGAGCAATATCGACTGAGTGTGCTGTCCATGTAGACAAATTTGTCCACCCCTTTCAGTATTGTTCCTCCAACCAACATAGCTGGTTCCACATATGGATTTCCTGGTGCAGGCTGGAACATTACAACAGTCTTCTCCGGGCTAATGCTGACTCCAAATTCCTTGGAAGATGAAGAAATACGATTCATAAGTATTTGCATGCCATCCACTTTATGAGTGACTAAGTCACAGCCATCTGCATGAAGGAGGCCACGAATAAAAGAATGGTAAAGTTTTGAATTGGCTGCAAGTCAGCGCAGATTAAAGAGGCGGCCAGAAGATCGATACCTGACATATATTCCCAGAGAGCTAACCTTAGCAAAAGCATGGGTAAAAGCAGAAGTAAAGTACGAAGAAAAGAGAGCTGGAGCAAGGATTTCACACTCCTTGACACCATTCTCTACAGGAATGCCGCCACCAACATTGACCCAAGCCTCCATCCCATCATGAAATGATTTAATTATAGATACAAAGTGATCTGGACATCCAAGTTCGCCGAGTATTTTCTATAGCAAGGCCCTGTTCACTGTATCAAAGGCCTTGGTTAAATCAATAAGTACCGGGACAAGATCCATATTCTGCTCATAACACTTCCCCTGCATCTATCTAGCTGCGAAAATCATATCCATTATCCCTCTACCAGACCGGAAGCCACATTGAGATTAAGATAGGACATCATTTACAAAATACACATTCAGGCAGGTAGGAAGAATATTTGCCAGAACCTTGCCATCAGTTGATAGCAGAGCAATACTTCTGTAGTTACCACACATTGTTCTGACTTCTTATCCTTTATATAGAGGAAGAATAATTGCATCCTTCCAGTCCTTCGGCATTGCACCATCTTTCCAGACTACACTAATAAGTTCATGAAGGGACTGTGTGATGTAATTACCACCAAATCGCAAGACCTCAGCACAAATTCCATCCTTTCTAGGTGCCCTACCAAGATTCAATTTACTTATTGCTGTCATTACCTCATCTATTGAGGGCGTGGAAATTAAGGAGCCAATGATAGGGCTTTATTGCATAGTATCAATCACTCTTTCATCCACAACTGACTCATGGTTCAGGAATTCAGAGAAGTGTTCAATCCAGCGACCTAGATATGTATGTATTTGTGTATCTGCGTTTGTCCCCACACAATTGCTTGACAACCGATGTTGATGTATTTAGCTCCCCGTAACATAGTGGTTCGGCAAAAGTGATCGATTAAATAAGTACTAGGCTTACAAAGAGTAAGTGCTGGGGTCTATTTCTTCCACTAAAAGACGGTGCTCCAGCATGGCTGCAGTCAAATGACTGACACAAATAAAAGAATAAAAGAATATATATATATATATATTAATTTATGTATATATTAATATTATCTTGGTTGAAAAAACTTCGATAATGTAAATATGTTAATAGTTATCAGGGTAGCAAAAATCACACAAAAAAACTGGAGTATCATACCCGGTTAATGGGTAGAAATTCCATGTTAAAATGATGTATTTTGAGTAGATATGAAGAAAAATAATAAATGGAGCAAAACGCGTATATATATAAAATCAAAAAAGGCAACACGGATTTTGAAGGTTATTGCAGTACGCATGTTTCATGCTACTCCATTTATTTAAGTAATGCAAAAAAAAAAAAAACTAAAGCAGCATATAGAAAATGCAGAATGTAAAAAAATGGAAAACGAAATGAGGAAAACGGAAAGCGAAAATACGAAAAATAAAATGTAAAAAATAAAACGTAAAAAGGTAAAACAGCAGTCCTCCTTGGACCTTAAATGGTGAGGCTAGAAAGATATTAATTTAGGGATAGGCAGAATTTTCCAGTTCTTCAAAATATATTTATACATATGCATGTAACCGCTGAAAATTACTGACCTAGAGTCTAATAGGGAATTAGGGATCTTAGATCTGAACATGATTTGCGCTCTTTCAGCTAAACAAAGTCTACATTTATTCAGTCCATTCAAATAAGATGTGGATTTCTCAAATTACTGTCGATTTAACCACATGTAGTGTTTCATTATCTGTCAACATCCATTCGTAGTTAACCAACATAGTGCCTTTACTTTTGTTCTCGTGACGGAAGAAGGCTGGCTGGCATAGCGATTTTTAAATTCACCTTCACATATTCCAATATAGCTCTTATCAGTTATATTATTGTTTAGAGTTGCAGTAACTTCTGCCTCATATATGATAGATGTAACCATACAGTGTTGGTCAGATGGACAGGATCCTGGGTCGCGACAGTTGTAACTGGATTTAGGTTCTTGGTAGTGACCGCATGTAATGATATTGTTATATTGGGGCAGCAGCTATATGATAATTTCATAGAACGCTTCCCCGATATGAAGAACGAGTACATAGTGCCTGTGTTTATTTGGCTAAAAAAGATGACAATCCCGAAATACAACAATATATATATATATATATATATATATATATATATATATATATATATATATATATATATATATATAATTGAACAATGCAGCCATTACATCAATTTAAATGCAGAGCAATCCTCAACTGCACAAAGTCATAGAATAAAATAAATTTAATATGTGTACCTCTATAAATTCATACTTAGCTTAT
>NC_142949.1:17582887-17660387 GCF_046866305.1 Octopus bimaculoides | reverse complement strand
ATTGGTTGTTCACAAATTAAAATTCCCATTTACCATATATTTCTCGCAGCTATTTCTAGAATTCAAGAATTGATGTAGTTCTATGCTATTGAAGAACGATTTCAATTGAAAGTAAAGTCGTTCGGCGCAATACATATTGATGGTGGGACATCAATAAGAATATAGTCCAGTTAGGAAACAAGAGGTTTCGATGGGATTTCAAACGTTGCTGATTACATGAAGAGACTCGTTATGGAGCTGACAAACAGTCGAGAGTTGGGCAGTTCGTATCCTGTCCTCGGTTCTGTAATGAATGCTGACTAAGACACTTTACTTTTTAATAACTACCTTCAGTTATCTTTCATAGATTCCCAAAGAAAAGGAGAGAGAGAGAATGCTCCATAATAAGTCATAAATGTAGAGTAAATTGACGAATATATCATTGTTTGACAAGTCTGGCTTCTTCTCTATACGAACTATGCAAAGTGTGAAGACCCATGGCTTAGTGGTTAGGGCGTTTGGCTCACGAGCGAAAGGTCGTGAGTTCAGGCGATGCGTTGTGTCCTTGAGCAAGACACTTTATTTCACGTTGCTCCAGTCCACGCAGCTAGCAAAAATGAGTAGTACCTGTATTTCGAAGGGTCAGCCTTGTCTCACTCTGCGTCACGCTGAATCTCCCTCAGCACTACTTTAAGGGTACATGTGTCTGTGGAGTACTCAGCCACTTGCACGTTAATTTCATGAGCATGCTATTCCGTTGATCGTATCAGCTGAGACCTTTGTCGTCGTAACCTACGGAGTGCTCCAGAGATAGAATTTTTTTTTTATTTATGCGCCCTTTCAAAGCCAAGCCAGACTCATGGGCCCGGTTTGCCCCCAGCTGATAGGGAAACCAGTCCATCGCAGCGTTACTTAAGAAACAGGAAGAAAGAGTGAGAGAAAGTTGGGGCGAAAGAGTACAACAGGGGTCCCCAGCCCTACCCCTGCCGGAGCCTCGTGGAACTAAGGTTTTTACGCTCAAATAAACACTCACAACGGCCGGTCTGGGAATCGAAACTGCAATCCTCCGACCGCGAGTCCGGTTCCCTAACCTCTGGGCCACTGCACCTCCACCCAGGGATACAAAGTGTAAGAAAAGTAGAGCTTCATATTGGGTGAGTATAGGTGGTGGCATGCAATATTTATGTCCACATGAGTATATACCAAGAGTGAGCAGTGAGTTACCGCTTTCTCTATGTACATCATTTTCTATTTGCATGTTTTTCAACATACTGTCTTCCTGCTTGCTTGTTTCTTGTTGCTATTGCCTGTAGGACAACTAGCATGGCAGGATCTATGTAAACTTACAATCTGTAAACTGTTCAATTCTGGTGATGGGCCTTCGGGCCTAGAATATATAAAAGTTTCTTAACTTTCACTTTCCGCATTATTAGAAACTCTTTTTCTTCATTATTTGTTATTTTACTTCTGCTTTTGTATCGCAGTACTTCAAGCAAACTACATTGCTCGTTTTTCATATACATGTGTGTGTATGCGTGCATGTGTCTGTGTGCGCGTGTGTTTGTCAGTGTCTGTGTGTATAGTTAGATGGAGAGAGAGGGGGGATAGATAGATAGATAGATAGATAGATAGAGAGGGAGGGAGAGAGAGAGAGGGAGGGAGAGAGAGATAAATAGATAGATAGTTAGAGAGAGAGAGGGATAGATAGATAGAGAGAGAGAGAGAGAGAGAGAGCGATAGACATGCATACATGTGTGTTCATGAGTGTGGTATGTGAGTGTGTTTGTGTTTGTATGAGTGTGTATACGCTTGTGTGTGGAGCTTCCATTCTTATTTCTCTAAATAACATTAAATTCTTCACTAAAGTGCCAAGTGTTTGGTTCTTTTTTATCTTTTTAACTTTTTTCGAAGAATTCCATGTCATCCATAAGCAATAGATGATCGATGATTTCTTTACCATTCCTTAATCTCGCTTTATCCAGTCTTCAAATATGAGTCATATGAATTAGTCTGATTACAATTTCTTTTCGCCAACTCCAACATTTATTTGTTTTCCTGGCAGTAGATTTTTGGTCTTTATTTTGTATTTCGTCATAAGAACTATTGCTCCTTAAGTTAACTAGGCAATGACAGAATTAGATTCAAGGCTTTTGTCAAACATTACAGCCATTGTTTTCATCATACCTTCTGCTCCGTCTGGATCTGATGCTTTCCAATTGGAGAAATTTTTCTGTTGGTGTTTGGAAAACATTTATTGCGTTCAGGTTGTTTTATTTAACAACTTTCTTATTTACATCTCTTTCCACACCCAAAACTCAATTTACTTTTTGGTTCTGCTTCTTAACGTTCTCTCACATAGCTTGCCAGCATTCTTCTGTTTTTGTGGTGTTTTTTGTTTTTGTTTTGTTTTGTTTCTCTTTCTAGCGGCTGGAATATCGTCGAGTTGACGACCTATTCCTTCCAGTTCGTCAAATTACTTTGAGTGAGATGGCTAATTTGAAAGAGTTCTAACGAAATTGTCCTCTTCTACTCCTTACTTTTTGGTTGAAACACTTTTGGCAGCTACCATTCCTCTCAGTTCTGTTACTTCCCCCAACACTACTTTCTTTCATCGTTTACATCATTATTTGATGTATTTGGAGGATCCCACTTTTAAATAAATCATTGCATAATGACTCCAGTTCACCAATCAATTTCGAAGCAATTTGATTTGATGTCTTCCTTAAAAACTCAGTTTTCTCCATGTTTGACCTCTCCTTTACCCTATGACGTACCTTATACTTCTTGCTCAGTGAAATTCATTACAAATTTCTTCTTTCAATATCGCCAACAATCTTGTGAATTTTTAAAACATTTCCTTTTAGTCTTTCTGTCTCTGGTAATAAACCTGGGATTCACAGGTTTGTCTAGTTCGAATAGGCTGACTCATCTACCTTCATATTCAGAATATATACTTCAGCATTTTCTCATCCAATCCTTCCTCAATCAATTTGATTTCCTGTTGTAATCTAGAGAGTACTGTCAGATATATATGAATGCGTGCGTATAATAATCCAAAGATATGTTTATCTATCTATACATCTATGAACCTACCTGTGCATATATATATATATATATATATATATATATATATATATATATATATATATATATATATAAAGTGAAGTGTATTTGCCACTTAAATGTGGCTGACCCCGAGGGGTGGATGTTACTGTTGCTTTTAGCCCCAGGAGGACATCTCCTCCAGCTGGCTATCGACACACATCTGTGCCCTCTGTATTTGCCAAGGGAAGTTATCTTTCCCATCTTGATCTACGATACGTACGTACCCGAGTTTCAGGGTTATTTCCCTTCTCAGCGTACGACAATCGCCGACCTTCGATGCAAAAGACATCCCTTGGCAAATATATGTAACTTTCTCCAGTGAAATTATTCACTGATATCGAAAAGCAACAGTAACATCCACCCCTCGGGGTCAGCCACATTTAAGTGACAAATATACTTCACTTTATCGTGCAGTTACTGTTAATACCTTGTTCAGAGATTTGACATTATATATATATATATATATATATATATATATATATATATATATATATATATATATATATATATATATATATATATATATATATATATATATATATATATATATATATATATATATATATATATATATATATATATATATATATATATATATATATATATATATATATATATATATATATATATATATATATATATATATATATATATATATATATGTATATATATATATATGTATATATATATATATATATATATATATATATATATATATATATATATATATATATATATATATATATATATATGTATATATATATATACATATATATATATATACATATATACGCGTGCTTGAAGGTTGTACCTAATGCTTCTATAGATGTTTCACAGTAACTGCCTCATATATATATTTATTTTCTTCAAATTTACAGAAAACAAAAGACGAAGAAAAGTGTAGGAACGACAAGCAAGTATATTGGTTTGACGTTCGGAAAAATGGAAAAGTCTTTTACGTTTCGAGCCTACACCCATCGACAAAAAGGATTAAGAGGTAAGAAACGGAGAGAGAGAAAATGTGCAGATTCAACGGTCCAATACGGCGAGATGACTAGAAAGAAGAGGCTGAGTGAAAGTGAAATAATAATAATAATAATAATAATAATAATAATAATAATAATAATAATAATAATAATAAAAGTAATAACGGTAATGGTGGCTGCCAACGAACTGCAGTGTGCAAGCGTGTGTGTGTATGTGAGAATGGTGTGTGTGAGTGTGCATGTGAGAATGGGGTGATTGTGTGTGTGCGTATAAACGTGTATATAAGTGTGAGTTTGCATATGGATGTGTGCATATATGTATGGGACTGACGCGTGTGTGTGTGTGTGTGTGTGTGTAAGCGCGTGTGTGTGTGTGTGTGTAAGCGCGTGTGTGTGTAAGCGTGTGTGCGTGTGTGTGTGTAAGCGCGTGTGTCTGTGTACGTATACATATATACATACATACGTGTCATTTAAAGTTGGAGTGATTTTTTTGTTAATCGCACCTTAACAGAACAGTAAACTGTGTGTGCGTGCATGTATACACGTATGCATATATGTATGCATATATGTATGCGTGCAGGAATATAAATATTTATGTATGTATATATGGACGTGTGTGTGTGTGTGTGTGTGTGTGTGTGTGTGTGTATGCAGATATATATATAGGAGTGGATGTATGAGTGACGCAGAGGTGGCTGTGTGGTAAGAAGCTTGCTTCCCAGCCACGTGGTTTCGGGTTCAGTCCCACTGCGTGGCACCTTGGACAAGTGTCTCCTACTATAGCCTCGGACCGACCTAAGCTTTGTGAGTGGATTTGGCAGATGGAAACTGAAAGAATCCCGTCGTGTACGTGTGTGTGTGTTTGTGTGTGTGCGTATTTGTGAGTTTTTTGTGTCTGTGTTTACCCACCCCCACCACCACCATCGCTTGACAATTGATGTTGTTGTGTTTACGTCCCAGTGAAATAGCGGTTCGACAAAAAAAGACCAATAGAATAAGCACTGGGCTTATAAAGAATAAGTCCTGCGGTCGATTTGTTCGACTAAAGGCGGTGCTCCATCATGGGCGCAATCAAATGACAGAAACAAGTAAAAGAATAAAAGAATAAAAGAATATATATATATATATATAATGTTTATTCCAGAGTAGTTAAATACGTATGTGTATATGTGTGTGTGTATCTGTATGTGTGTGCATGTATGTATATGTGTGTGCGTGTGTGTGTGTGTGTGTGAGTGTGTGTGTGTACATATACCTATATATCTCAATAGATATTGTAAATACATATATACATACATAAGTACCTATCTGTTTTTGCGAGAGAGAAAGAGAGAGAGAGAGAGAGAGAGAGAGAGAGAGAGAGAGAGAGAGTGGAACGAAAGAAATTGAGTATGAGAAAAAACAAACATCTAAAGTTTCAAAACTTTAATCTGAACATAAAAAAATGTATTTATCTTCATAGCTTCCTTTTTTCCCCACTCTTTTATTTATTGTTGTTTGTTTTCTTGTTATTGCAAAATATTGAGAGCAACACAACCACTACCAACTAATGCATTTCTCGGTTTTCAATGATGTTTTCTATTTGTTCAAATACTATCGGACTGTCTGCTATATTTTGTAAAGCTGAGTGATGTCCATACATAAACCAGAGTACTTTGTATACATAGACAACTCTGCGCCTGGGAGTGTAGCTGCAGCTCACCACCTCTTCTTCAGCTGTTTTACCGTTTTATTATCGTTCTGAATATTTTTGCATAAATATCTCTGCGTGCACGAGTGGGTATGCCTGAATATAGAAACGCGCGCACACACGCACGCACACAAACACATCCACACTCACATATATATATAAATACACATATATATATACATACACATATGTATGTATATTAGTAAATATATTAATAAATATGCATACATACTTACGCATGTTTATATATGTGCATACAGAGGATTCTATCTATATCACACTAATATACATGTGTGTGTGTGTATGTGAGTGTGTATGTGTGTGTGTGTATGTGAGTGTGTATGTGTGTGTGTGTATGTGTGTGTATGTGTGTGTGTGTGTGTGTGTGTGTGTGTGTGTGTGTGTGTGTGTGAGTAATACCATTTTGCCCTACTGTAAGACCCCGCAGTAGGAACAATAATCGTGTACACGTCATATAAATATACACATGTATGCTTGTGTGTGTGAAAGCACATATTGAAAAGTTTTCTTCCTGAAATATATTCATATACATGTGTGTGTATATATATATATATATATATATATATATATATATATATGTTGTTGTACTTGGGGATGGTCATATTGCCAGTTTAGCCAATAAAAACACACGCACTGTATATTTGGTGTTAATTTGCTTCGGCTTTATATTACATTAATCTTAATCTTATTTCGGCCAGAGTTCTTTCGTCACACTTCTGTGACCTCATCAGTGGTCCTTTGTTTCCTTCTTTCTTATGTGTGTCTCACCTTGCTAACTATCAGCCATTTTGTATTTTGTATTCCTATTGTATGTGTCTACGCATGCGTATCCTTCAATGTGTCTGTGTCTTTTGTAAGTGCATGTGTGTATGGGGAGTGTCACTATCACCTATATTCTCTGTTAATACGTGTTCGTTTGTATTTGTTTTTATTTATTTATTTGTTCATGTGTGTGTGTTTTTTTTGTTTTTTTTGTGTTTAATTAAATTTTGTTAACGTATGTAGTATTTAATTCCATTTGTTTATCTATGTATTGTATTATACTTTGTTCACATTATTATTGGTTTATGGGTAACATGTCACATGCTGTGGTTTGTGGTTTGTTAGTGGTGTATGTTAGTGTTCCATTCTAGTTTCCTATTCAGGCTAGGTTTCTCTTCTATTATGTGTGTAGCTTCAGTAATTTGTCTAAGTGCTGCATCACTGCTATGTGTAGATAAGATTTTAATTTCTATGTTGCTGATTGAGCCTCTATGTTCTTGCTCAGCGTGCTGGTACAGAACTGATGAGTTCTTCCCTTCCTTAAGTTCCCTCCAATGTCCGTTTGCCCGCTCCCCTATGCTCCTTGCTGTTTCGCCTACATATGTCATTGTCTTATTTCTGCATCGTCCCTCTGTAAATCATACTATAGACCACATTTCTGGTTTTGCAGTTCGTTTGTGGGCTAAATCTACATACAATACAGTTCCTATCAGTGCAGGTGGTTCTACTGAAAGGGTATGTTCTACTGATAAGGGATTTAATAGGGTTGCCTGGCCTTTCAACAACCTTAATTCTTAGCTTAAGTTTGTCTAGGGCCCTTCTAAAGCGGTACGCCAGTTCGCCTCTAGGGGTGGTGTCGACGAACATGACGCTCTGGTACTTGTGGCTATCGTACCATGAGCTTGCCTTCCCTATTTTCTTCTTAGTCCTTTCTATGGTGTTCCATGATTTGCTCCTATAGAGTGGGCAAATACGATTCCTATCGTTGCGTTTGATTGTTTCAAACTTCTTCATAGCTCCTTTGTATACCCTGATCCTTTCTTTATGGCTGTAGCCTGAGAACTGCATGCGGTGGACGAAATGTTGTATATGTCTCTTTAATTCTGTAGGGTCGCACATGCAGGAGACATTTCGCATTACTCTGACGAGGTCTGCCATCAATATGTTGAATTTGGCATTGTCCGCAATAGCCGAGTTCCGGTGGATCAGGTATTTGGAGGCCATAGGTTTTGTATAGTGTGAATGGAGGATTCCGGTTTTATTGTTCTTAGTTTCTAGCCAGATTTCAGTATCTAATACAGGTAATCTATGGTTAGGGTGTTTAGTAGGGTAGTATATATATATATATATATATATATATATCATATATCTATGTCTGTGTGTATATATATATATATATATATATGTTTGTATATTCATATATATATATATATATATGTTTGTATATTTATATATATATGTATATATATATATATATATATATATATATATATATATAAATATATATATATATATATATATATATATATATATATATATATATATATATATATATATATATATAAGTATATATATATATATTATATATATACATGTATGTATATATATATATATATATATATTATATATATGTATGTATATATATATATATATATATATATATATATATATATATATATATATATATATATATATATATATATATATATATATATATATATATATATATATATATATATATATATACCCGAATAACAAATTGTTTACGTGTTTCCCTGCTTAGAAGGAAAGGATTAAAAGCTGTTACCTTACATCTGTGTGCGTCTGTGTGCATGTGTATGTGTGTGTGCGTGTGTGTGTGTGTGTGTGTGTGTGTGTGTGTGTAAACATATATATATATATCTAGATAGATAGATAGATAGATAGATAGATAGATAGATCTCTGTGTGTCCAGGGAATAATTTCAAAATATTGTTGTTGTTGTTGTTGTTGTAATGTATTTAAAACAGTTTTAAAAGATTTGAGAAAGACTGGTTCCTGGAAGTATCGATGCAAATATTGATAATTCTGTAGAGATGGTGCGATAAACAATCAATATTGACTGCTGCTTCAAAGATGATCGCTACCCAGGGTAAAAAAAATAGGGAAAATATTACATGTAAAAAAAGAGGTCTGCTATGAGATTCTTTTGCACTGAGAGTACTCAACATATTTGTAAACATTTCTAATCTATTTATTACCGAGGTAGTAAGTTTAATGTGTCGTGGCTCCTGGTTTCAAGTTGGTAATCTCTTATCTGATGAATCGCAGACTGCAGTGAATTTAAGGGTACTGAAATAAAGCAAATTTAGATTCCATATGTATACATACTTGTATACATATATATATGTATATATATATATATGTATATATATATATATATATATATATATATATATATATATATATATATATATATATATATATATATATATATATATATATATATATATATATATATATATATATATATATATATATATATATATATATATATATATATATATATATATATATATATATATATATATATATATATATATATATATATGTTGTTGTACTTGGGGATAGTCATATTGCCAGTTTAGCCAATAAAAACACACGCACTGTATATTTGATGTTAATTTGCTTCAGCTTTATATTACATTAATCTTAATCTTATTTAAGATTAAGATTAAGATTAATGTAATATAAAGCTGAAGCAAATTAACACCAAATATACAGTGCGTGTGTTTTTATTAGCTAAAATGGCAATATGACCATCCCCAAGTACAACATCTGTTTCAACACACGATTTCACATCAAAAATATTGCAAAACAAATATGTATATATATATATATATATATATATATATATATATATATATATATATATATATATATATATATATATATATATATATCCAATATATATATATATATATATATATATATATATATATATATATATATATATATATATATATATATATATATCCAAGGTTTCAAATTTGAATATTTAAAAAGGATAGAGATTTTCAACTCGATCGATTTTTATTCCATTTATTTAATTATTTACCATTCGATGTCAACATTTCTGTGTTCAACCCTATCCAACGACTGATCCGTTGGATGTCTGACGTTTGGCACTTCCTCAGGAAGGGCTTCCATTAGAGCAAATGACCAAAAAACACAATTATCGATCAGATCAGATTATTAAAAATTATTTAACTATACTGTTCTTTCCGCCATACTGTCTTGATTATGATATACAGGGGAGGTAACTCCTGAATCTTTTCTATTGTTACCGCTCTCCTGTGAATGTCTACTAGATTAATTTATTTGAATTATTTATTTATTTATTAATTTATTTATTAATTAATGACTATTGATTATCCACGATAGGTGGATTATTTTTGTTGCCCCTGGGAGGCTATCATTGCTATTATTTTATTTTACATTAATACTGTGTCTCATTATTGGGCTAAGAGAATTTTATCCAGAAATCGTTGCTCCTAGGAATCTTTTCAAATCTTAGTATAAAACCCATAGCAAATCATGATAATATATTGAAATATTATTGAATATATCAGTGATGGAGCGTGAAAAGATTCCTAGGAGCAAGGATTTCTGGATAAAATTCTCTTAGCCCAATAATGAGACACAGTATTAATGTAAAATAAAATAATAGCAATGATAGCCTCCCAGGGGCAACAAAAATAATCCATCTATCGGGAATAATCAATAGTCATTAATTAATAAATAAATTAATAAATAAATTAATAAATAAATAAATAAATAAAATAGACATTCACAGGAGAGCGGTAACAATAGAAAAGATTAAGGAGTTAACCCCCCTGTATATCATAATCAAGACAGCATGGCGGAAAGAACGGTATAGTTAAATAATTTTTAATAATCTGTTCTGACCGATAATTGTGTTTTTTGGTCATTTGTTCTAATGGAATCCATTCCTGAGGAAGTGCCAAACGTCAGACATCCAACGGATCACTCGTTGGATAGAGTTGAGCACAGAAATGTTGACATCGTTTGGTAAATAATTAAATAAATGGAATAAAAATCGATCGAGTTGAAAATCTCTATCCTTTTTAAATATACAAATTTGAAACCTTGGAAATATAAACAATGAGAACGATCCTTAAGGAATCTAATCAATGATCCTTTGGGGTGAAGTCTTATGCTATATTGGTAACGATTACAAAATTTACTGGAAAATTATATATATATATATATATATATTTATTATTTATTTATTTATTTATTTATATATGTGTATGTATGATGTATGTATGTATATGATTATATATATATATATATATATATATATATGCGTGTGCGTGTGTGTGTGGGAGAGAGAGAGAGGGAGAACAAGTATGAATATTTACATGTTAAGAATAAGAATGCAAAATGTTCATACACACACACGCACGCACAAACACACACACACATATATAGGCACGAAATGTCAAAGACTTTTACATTCTATCCGAACATCAAGCTATTACACCTGCTTGTTGTTCCCTCACCTGTCTTCATCTTTTTTCTGTCAATTTTAACTATATAAATGTATGTATGTATATATATATCTGCAAGTCGACGGATACCGCATATTCTCCTCCATTTTCTTATTGCTATATATATATATATATATATATATATATAATATTAGGATAAAGACTTTATAAGAATTTATCAAGTAGTTAGCGTGAAAAAACCTCATAGGGGGGAAAACCCATCATTTTTTTCCCATAAATATATTTAATTTATATAAGGGCATTACTATACAATAATGCCTCACGCTAAGAGGGACTCCAGAAGTTAAACCTCCCATAATAAACACATTTTTACCGATCGCGAGGGAATGCAACTTTCTAATTATACTAATTATTCATAATACAATATTCGGATAAAGACTTTATAAGAATTTATCAAGTAGTTAGCGTGAAAAAACCTCATAGGGGGGAAAACACCCATCATTTTTTCCCCATAAATATATTTAATTTATATAAGGGCATTACTATACAATAATGCCTCACGCTAAGAGGGGCTCCAGAAGTTAAAACTCCCATAATAAACACATTTTTACCGATCGCGAGGGAATGCAACTTTCAAAGCTAACCTCCTAAAAACTTTTAACTTAACGGTAAACCATGGTTTCATAATCAACACATCTTTTATTCATTAGTACACGTATGGTCAAGACATAAAAATAAACAAAAATCAACATACTCCGACGAACACTCCATGTATTCAGCATAGTACATAGACGATTGTTTATATCTATATATCCATGAAAGAGGCGGGCTTTTTAAGTTACATTTCGGCACATGTGCTTTTTCGACATAATATTCAGCACTGAATATATTCTAATTATTCATAATACAATATTCGGATAAAGACTTTATAAGAATTTATCAAGTAGTTAGCGTGAAAAAAACTCATAAGGAGAAAAGAACCATCATTTTTTCACCATAAATATATTTAATTTATATAAGGGCATTACTATACAATAATGCTTCACGCTAATAGGGACTCAAGAAGTCAAAACTACTATAATAAATGAAAACTACTATAATAAGCACATTTGTATAGGGATAAACAATCGTCTATGTACTATGCTGAATACATGGAGTGTTCGTCGGGGTATGTTGATTTTTGTTTATTTTTATGTTTTTGACCATACGTGTACTGATGAATAAAAGATGCAGATTACTGCGTTGATTTATGAAACTATTGGTTTAACGTTAAGTTAAAAGTTTTTAGGAGGTCAGTTTTGAAAGTTGCATTCCCTCGCGGTCGGTAAAAATGTGCTTATTATAGTAGTTTTGACGTCTGGAGTCCCTCTTAGCGTGAGGCATTATTGTACAGTAATGCCCTTATATAAATCATATATATATGCGTGCGTGGGTGTGTGTGTGTGTGTGTGTGTGTGTGTGTGTTATATTTTCTTATTTTATCAGTTTCAGCTAAAAGCTGTGGCCACACTGGGACATTGCCGTTTTGCTACACTGTTATTACTGAGAGCCTCCTTTCAAGCAGCCGAAATCACTGAAAAAATGTTAACCAGCGCATGACTATATCCATTAACAATGAAACCAAAAGTGGAAAAATGCGGACGGCCTAACTGTGGCACATGCCCCTCACCGCCAACTTTTTGGAGGGTATCGAGTTTCACTTCGAACAAGGTGAAATATTTAAGATAAAATCAAATTTTACCTGTGCCTCTGAAAACGTAATCTATGCTATTACCTGCTTAGGGTGAGAAAATCACTATATAGGCCAACCAGGAATATCACTCCGACGAAGAGCAACTCTTCACAAAGAACAAATCCGCTACCCATAATATAGACGGATACAGGTCAGTGAGCACACAGAAATATGTGCTAGGAGCCTTAAACCGAACTTCCTAATTTTAACTTACACCTCAGTACAGCACAGATTAAATAAAGAGGCAACTTTCATTAATAAATATCATCCACAACCAAACACGAGCACACAACTTAATACAGGACACTACTAACCTTGCCAATAATCCCACTAATCTCCATACTTCCCATACACCATTCTTATTCTAGTACTTATATCCACCTTAATTGCGTTACTTCTAGAACTGCTTACCTCCCTTGCATGTAATCTTTTCACACAGGTACTATTAGACCCAACACCGTTTGAAATCGATGTTCATTCAAAGTCAGAGATCAACTCTGACGATACCTGTATGACTTTGAATCTCTATAATGATTCATAATTCCACTTCAAATAATTGTATATATATATATATTTGCTTTTCTTTTAAAAAAAAGCGTTTATTTTTTACATCTAATGTGCATTTTCTCTGTTTTCTTTTTACTTTTCTCCTATTTTTACTACGTGTAGTCTTTTTTCTTTGAAACCTATATATATCTATTATATATATATATATATATATATATATATATATATATATATATATATATATATACCTACACTTATATGTAGATATATACGTATATCGGCAATATAACTTATATGTATAAGTATGCACCCAAACTCACACAACACACACACACACACACACACACACACACACACACACACACACACACACACTTATATGTATATAAATATACATATGTGTATGTATGTTTGTCTGTGTGTTTATGTGTAATATTTAGAAACCCTATTACCTGTATATAAGAATATATTTAGGAGCTAATACCAAAGACTCAATGTTGTATGTTCTGTATATAAAAAACGTAGGATAGCACTTGCTGTGAACGTGTGTTCCAGAGGAACATCTCAAGAGATGTGTGCTTTTATCAGAATGTCGATTATTCAGACACACGTGTTTCGACATGATTTCATATCCTCAGCGTCGAATTCCTCGGACGTCCTGAGATATGTTGAAAATTGCATTAAGGGCAGTCTCTTGATTTTGTCCATTTATATTAATTAGTATTTATGTTATTAACCAAAGGGTGGTAAGAGCTAAGTCCATCGCAGCGTGTCTAAATTCGGATCATAAACAGACATAATTAATGCAAAAGTTGGAGCAAGCTGGCAGAGTTGATAAGGCGTAGGGCGCAATGTTTTGGAGAATTTATTCCGACGCACGTTGGTCTGAATGTAGACTCGAGGGCAGTCAACCTTACCTTTCTTTTTTTTTTTTTTTGAGTCAATAAACAAAGTGCCAGTCCATGGAAATGGACTGACGGAATTGTTATGAAATCAGATGAGATACCCAGTTCAATCAGGAATTCTACCCATCAGATGGTATCAGCAATTGATGGGTGGGACCAGAACACAGCGAGATATATTCACTGGTGCCGTAACCCGTCTACCATCTCTGCCCTTCATACCATGTTTATTATGTTAAGGTACTTAGATTATTGTCTATTATTTGAGATATACTGATGGGCTGCAATCTAAATTAGGCGTGAGTGTTCGCATGCGTGTGAATGTGTGTTAATGTGTATGTCTGTGAATATGTATACGTGTGTGTGTGTGTGTGTGTGTGTGTGTGTGTGTGTGTGTGTGTGTGTATGTATCTGTGTGTTAGCCTACGAGTACAGCTGCGCAACCCAAAACGTGAAAGGAATCCTCCTGCTACCATCTTATCTCTGTGAATAGATTGGTGGATAGATTGGTTGAGCGGTTAATTATATTATTGATTCGATATTTGCTTGGTTTACTGACAAATTGACAGCAATTAGTAACTGACTAATTAAATGATTGCTTAGTTTCAATATCAATTGATTGCATTATTAGTTTATCTGCTTCACTTGATGTGTTTCTCTTTACTCTTTAATATTATTACAGGCGTAGTTTTAAATATACAATATTAATTACTTAGTCGATTCATGTGTGTGTGTGTGTGTGTGTGTGTGTGTATGTGTATGTGTGTGTGTGTGTGTGTGTGTGTGTGTGTGTGTGTGTGTGTGTGTGTATGTGTGTGTACTTGTCATCGCCGTTCACATGATACATGTTTCAATAACAAAGTCTTCTTAAGACGTAACTATGACAAGACAGATAACCTGAATCCATTCCCATCCCTGTTGTACTTTTACTTGCGTTTGAACTCAGAACATTGTTACCACCTTCTACTGTGATGAGCTACGACTGTCCATTGAATCTCTTTACAACAGAAGCTAATATTAACTAAAAGCACCAGCGTTTCCGAACTTTTTCTGTCAAACATCCAAAACATTCGGACAGATATGACGTCTCCCAACATTTATACGCTTATGTAATAGAAGTAGTGGTTAAAATGTCCCTGCAAGTAATAATAGCAGTATGGGGACATGTGCTGTAACAGCGTGTCGCAGCATCCACCATTTGTTGGTGCTTCCTACTACAGCTACTCTTGGTGGATGTCGCCTCTGCATCACTCATGGTGACAACCTTCCAGCCCACGGGTCTGTTAGCGTAGTCGTTGCTGGTGGGGGTTTTACGATGTTGGAGTGCAAGTTCTACTTCAACCTCTTTTAGTCGTCTTTTACGACACAGAGGAAACGTTGGCTCTATCCTTTGGCATACCGGTCCCAACACAGTACAGTACCGGTAATGACTGTAAATATATTTATAATTAATGTCTCGATCACGGCCACTTCGTGGATTTAACGTCCCTCCTCTATGAAGTGGAGATATGGAGATTCTTCGGAACGACTGAACTCGACTATAGTCACCACAACAGAGATATGATGATTTAATAGAAGCTTTGGTCCCTTTCACTCCTAGATTAACATTTATCTCTTTAATTAACTGAAACCTTGTAAGTATTTCCCCTTTGTCACGCCAGACCAATGTATTCCATTATCTGTATTGCAACTTTATTCCCTAAATGCGTGGAATCTGAGTCATACTGGATACTTTTAGAGAGTTATTAAAGATATTAATTTGTAACCTCCTCTTTCCAAGTAACTACAAAGCCCCAAATGTCTTCAGTCCCCTCACAACAAACGAAACTGTAGTGCAATTCTCACTTTTCGGAAGCTTTTAGTTCAGTGTTCATTCATCTGAATAATATCATATATATCTTTCTGCAACAAAATCCTGGTTTTTGGCTCTTAATAACTGCTGTTAATTAACTGCATCGTTCACAAGACATTCTTGTCAGATTTATCGACGCACAAAACTAAATGGTTTCGTAGCTTGTTTCTGAATTACCACATACGGGGTTCGATCCCACAGAGTGGAAAGTTATTAGGCAAGTGTTTTTACCATACCCACTCATCAATCCAGACTTTGTTAGTGAAACTTGGTGAACGGAAGTTGTGAGGAAGCCACACGGTTAGCTTGTACCTGGAATTCAAACACCCATTAATCTACCCACTATCCCTTCTGATTTCATCTTAGGATTATGTTAAAGAGTACTCAGCCACTTCATGCTAATCCAATGAGGAGGTAGTTCAGTTGATCGAACAACTCATCGTCAAAATCGGTGACAGTCCTTTTACCACTCATAAACTACATTATAAGTCAATTAACTCGGTAATGTCTTCGGTTATATTATATGAGATAATACTAATCCTTTCTACTAAAGGAACAAGGCCTGAAATGTGGTGGAGGGGGACCAGATGATTACAGCGACCCCAGTGTTTCACTGACACTTAATTTATCGACCCAGAAAGGATGAAAGGTAAAGTCGACCTCGGCGGAATTTGAATTCGGAACGTAAAGACGGACGAAATACCGCTAAGCATTTTACCCGGCGTGCTAACGATTCTGCCAGCTCACTCTGCCTTATCAATAATAATTATAATAACAAGCAATAAAAAGAGCGCGATGCGATTTGTAATAGCGATTGACTGTGTTGGATTGAGCACTATTTCGACAATATGTCTGTCTTCCTTCGAAAATGTAAAACATGCAGAAATACAGAAGTTCGAAATATGAACGGGAATATCCTGCGTTCTTTTCTAGACAAAACGACATCATTAGATTCTGATGTTTTTTTTTTTTATAACTGGTAACAAGGAAATTTTTTTTTAAATGGAGAAAGGATAAAAAGGAAACAGGTAAGAGAACACTTGGTCAAAATGATTTGTGTCAATGTAATGGAATTTTCCTGTCATTTTGTCCATTTCTCCAGGATGTGTTGTTAGTAATTTTTATCCTCGTGTGTTCTGATGACTGAAAGTGCTTCAGAATAAGAATATTTTCTCAGAATATACACTTTTGATGTAAAATATTCGGCAAGCTTCTCCATCATGCTTCTACAAGTTTCCGTTTAAGAAATTTTATTCACAATATTTTTATCGGCCTGAGATTTTTGCAAAAAGGCACTAATTCAAGGTGTCACACAAAGTGACCGAACTCCAAACCACTGAGTCATAAAGCCAGTGTCTTAACCACACGGCTATGCTTTACTTATAAGGGAAAGTTTCATTGATTGGAATGTATTAGTGAATCCCCTGAAGCGTTTAATCAATAAGAATAAGCAATGTTAATTATATATGACACTAAACTGTGTAGGAAATAATACAGTTGGTGTGTGGAAGAGTAATTAGTTTGCCGTGAAAATTGTTTATCGTTGAAAACAAGTTAATGACTTCACAAAATTAGCAGTTTAGATTTTTAATCACGTGATCTCATTAACTTAGCTGTTAACAAAAGACAAAAGAATGTTTAGATCAGGAAGCTTCCAAATTGGCTGATAGTGAACCTTGGGTGTCGAGGAACTATATTTGGGTCGATAACTACCTCGGAACCCAAAGGCGAGTGACGGAACTCTGTGTCGAAAGCTGAGCATTTGTATAAAAGATTCTTTAAAGAAAAATACATTAAAAAAACTTTCAATAAAATACAATTAACCGATACACATTTCTGATTTATGCTTAATTAATTTTATCATCTATTTTCTGTTGTTATAAGACAATAATGTAATTATAGTAATTTGTTATTGGTTGGAATCACAAGACGGTAAAATGTGTGAAAATCTAGTTCTATATGGATTTAGCTTTTCTTCAATCTTACGCTGGAATTCAATGAATAGATTAAATATTTTATTTCTCATTACCGTTGTAACAGTTAATTATTTTAATTTAGATATTTAAAAGTGTGGAGAAAAAATCTAGATTGTGATAGAACAATGCTAAGTAATCCGGCCGCGTTATTTCCCATGCTAGGCTGCTATGTTAAGACCCAATATCGATGTTGAGCACCTATAAAAACAATCGAAGAAACGTCAGTGAACGGTTTAACTGTTTGTTTACTGTGGGAAGTCTACAAATATTGATCTGATACATTATTTTCATCTGACGAATATTTGTCCTCATCTTGTTTGTTGTTAACACAACGTTTCGGCTGATATACCCTCCAATCTTCATCAGGAGTCTTGGGGGAATTTTGAACCTGGGTTCTCATCCCTAAGGTATTTTTCGATGTTATCATTATTATTATTATTAGTAGTAGTAGTAGTAGTAGTAGTAGTAGTAGTAGTAGTATTCAGGTCACTGCCTTGAATCGAACTCGGAACCTTGGGGTTAAGAGAGCGGGCTACTAACTCCATGATTCCGAGTTCAATTCCAGGCAGTGACCTGAATAATAATAATAATAATAATAATAATAATAATAATAATAATAATAATAATAATAATAATAATAATAATAATAATAATAACATCGAAAAATACCTTAGGAATGAGAACCCAGGATCAAAATTTCCCCACGACACCCGATGAAGGTTGGAGAGTATATCAGCCGAAACGTTGTGTTAACAACAAACAAGATGAGGACAAATATTCGTCAAATGTACATAATTCCTCATCTCTTAAATATAGAACTGAAATATTGATCTGATATCAACAAGTGAAGACTAGTATTGATTTCAAATTTTGGCACAAGGCCACCAAGGGAGAGAGTGTAAGTCGATGCAGTTGACCCTAGTGCTCAACTGGTACTTATTTCATCGACCCCGAAAGGATGAAAGGCAGAATTTGAACTCAGAACGTAAAGACAGACGAAATACCGCTAAGTATTTTGCCTGGCATTCTAACGACTCTGTTAGACAAATATTCACAAGACAAATATTCACAAGAGAATTTGAAGTTTAGATTCATAGTAATACTATAAAGACTTTGTGAAAAGATTTTCAATAGTGAAGACAAGGAGCCTTCCAATATGGCAGACCACCTCGAAAGGGTTCACTCCCGTAAGATATATGAAATCTCGACATTTTTTAAAAACAATAAAACGCTGGTTTTCAAATGCTAATAAAATAGAGGAGAGTTGAAGATATTGTGAATATTTTCATTAACTGAAGTAGAGAAAGGAAAATGGTAAGGAATTCATAATTCCAGCAACTAGATGTGTGTGTGCGCGAACGCGCGCTTATGTGCGTGGGCATGCGTATTCATTATATCAAAAGTGAACAGTATACCTTAAAGTTTCGCCTTAGGCTGGTCAGCTCACGATTGGTCAGTTCAATTGTATATCAGATTATGCTTGCACTATGTAAAATATTTCTTTAATATATATTTTTTACAAGTCTTATATAACAATATACATACAAACATATATATATATATATATATATATATATATATATATATATATATATATATATATACAGAGAGAGAGAATGGGAGAGAGAGAGAACCATTGGACTGCGGCCATGCTGGGGCACGGCGTTTTAGGGTTTGGTCGACCAAACCGATCTCAGAATATCTTTAAGCCTGGTACATACTCTACCTGTCTCTCTGGACAGACCATTAAGTGACAGGGTCGTAAACAAACCAACACCGGTTGCCAAATGGTGATGGGGACAAAAACACAAATAATTGTATGTGTGTGTATGTGTGTGTGTGTGTGTGTGTGTGTGTGTGTGTGTGTGTGTGTGTGTGTGTGTGTGTGTGTGTGATGTGCTTCTTTCAGTTTCCGTCTACTAAATCCACTCAAAGTTTTGGTCAGCGCGGGGCTATAGTCGAAGGTACTTGCCTAAGGTGCCACGTAGTGAGGCTGAAACCAACCGCAACTATGTTCTTGAGAAGCAAACTTTTTACCACCCATGCAACGATCGTACTACATTACCTCTGGATATCCTTGTTGCTTATTTTGATTTTAATCACCTTACTTTAAAATTGTATGGATAATACCGTACTAAATTCTTGTGCATAAAGTTAAGTACCATACTCCCCTGAATCTATATATATATAAATGTATATATATATATATATATATATATATATATATATATATATATATATATATATATATATATATATTGAAAATTCATGAGAACTTCTTAAAGAGTCAAGAGTTTATTTTTGTATTGTTATAGGTGGGGAATTTTTTGTTTTGATATACTCGCCAATTAAAAACGCAATATATACTTGCTTTTCCCTTCAGTTTTATTACCAGCCATGTTGTCGGTAAGCAAGCTACTTACTACACAGCAACTCCTGCGCCTATATATATAATACATACATACATACATATATTCAGATAAAGAGTTGCTGAAGAGGTTACAGGATGTTTGACGAAAGTGCTTTGACAAATAAACTAAAATAATAGCTGAAGGGAAACCTGGGTATATATTGCGTGTTTAATTGGCAAGTATATCAAAACAAAAAAATCCCCGCATATAACAATACAAAATAGACTCTTGACTCTCTAAGAAGTTCCCATAAATTTTCAATTGATGTATACAACATTATTTGCTGAACGCTTTTGAAGTTTGAATTCATGAGGAATTGATTTTAAATTCGATTGAAGTATTATAGATGTTGCATCGCCATAAAGAGATGAGCGATGCAAATGCTAACTCTTCACATATGAGTCTCTTCAAATGTTACTGGGTGACGATAATCTCGAAACAAAAGAATTGAAATTCTAATTAGTGGCAATCATAAGACGTTCAATACTTTGATGTGTTACAAAGCGAGAAGTAAACAAAATAATTAGGAAATGAAACATCACCCAATCTAATAATGTTTTAACTTAAATCGTTAATAACTTTATTCTAAATATTCCTGGCTTTTATTCTTCCTTCCTTCTACACATTCATTAAATTAATTTGGACATAATTCTTTCGAGGATCTTGATCTATCTTAAGCATCCTTGATACAGTTTAATAATTAAAACATAATTAGTAGCTCAGTGGCATTTATTTGAACAATATAGAGAAATAAGAGTATAGTAAATAGCATATAAGACAATTTCTTCCGTATATCCATCTTCTGCGCCCACTACTCCTGGTGTGGGAGTCGTGAGGAATGAGGCCTCGGACACTTTCTCCATAGAATCAACCGTCATTACACTTTCTAACTGGATTCCTAAGCGTAACCATTTGAAATTCTAGATACTATCTAACCATTTCGTTCTTGGTTTACCTTTAGGTCTGCTGTCGGTTGGCTCGCCTTGAAGAATCTGTCTTGAGATTCTTCCCTGCAACATTTTCATCACATGTCTGTAGTAGCGGAACTATGACCTCTCAATGCTGAGCATCCCAGGTAAAGTCTATACCGAGTGTCTGGAAAAGAAAGGTAGAGAAAATGCCAAGACCCAGCTGGCACATTGTGGATTCCGTCCCGGGCGCAGCAGAACCGAGCAAATATTCACAGCACATCTTCGAGGAAAGTTCTGCAAGAGTTCAAGATTAATGTCCCTCTACGATGACTGTGTTCCAGTAAAGGGTGCTAAATTGAAATCATTCAACGTAGGTGTTGATCTTCGTCAGGGCTGCATAGTATCACCTCTCCTTTTTATAATTTTTATGATCTGGATTGACACGTGCAACCGTTGGTAACACAATCTATCGGCTGGTATTTACAAACAACATGGTGTTGCTTTGTTTCCCTGCAGGTGATGTCCAGCATGCACTGAATGTGTTCACTACTGATTGTTAGAAAGCAAGGATGAGAACAACACAATACACATACACACAATACACATCCTATACTCTCCATTGTTTACAATTTTTCCCTTTCGACAGGCCCGCTTAAGCTCAAGTTGCTGAAACATCTTTTCCTCCCAGACATCACAGCTCGTCCTGACAACAGCTCTCCACTTGCTTCGATCCAGAACATCTCCTTACCAATCACTTTCATACATATCTAGTCTTTTTAGGTTTTGTTTAATGCAATCTTTATACCTCTTTCTCGGTTTCTGCCGCGGTCGCTCACCAGAGCTGAGCTCACCATAAAATAAGCGCTTCGGCAAACGATCATCCTTCATTCTAATTACATGCCCAGTCCATCTCATTTGGGCCAGGATAATATGTTTTTCAATTGAGCTACAGTGCGCCCTGCGCAAAACCTCTGTATCTGCTACGAAACTCTTCTATTTTACTCCTAGGATGCGTCTTAAACACTTTTGATGAAACCTTTCTAGCATCTTTACATGACTCTTGTAAGTGGTCCATGTTTCGCCTGAATAAAGAAGTGCAGTCAATACACACGCTTTGTAGATGCTGATTTTCGTCTGCAGGGAGATATCTCTATCAGCCCATACTCGCTTTTCAAGCTTTCCAAATGCAGCACTTCCCTTCGCTATTCGATAGTATATTTTGCATCAAGACCACCATCCCTTGACAGTGTGGTTCCAAGGTAAACAAAGGTGTCAATGACTTCTAATCTTGTTCCGTTCACAAAGATGTTTGGTCCAGTATATATTTGTCCAGGTGTGGGGGTAAACATTACCTTGGTTTTTCTCAGACTTACTGTGAGTCCAAAATATGTACATGCAGTGGAAAATCTATCCATTAAATGTTGCATATCTTCCTCTTTGTGTGCCAGCAAGTCAGCATCATCAGCATAGAGCAATTCTCTGACAAGTACTCTGAAAACCTTTGCCTTACAGTTAAACCTGGTCAGATTAAATATGCTACCAGATGTCCGGAATCTGATTCCGATTCCCCTGTTACAATCCTCAAATGCATAACAAAGCAATGTGGCAAAATATATAGACAAAAGTGTAGGGGCAGGAATATCTCCCTGTTTTACACCGTTGTCCACTGAAAATTCACCATTAAAAACTACCTGAGCTTTCATGTTGCTGTGCAATTTCTCGAAGAGACTTACAAAATGTGTCGGGCAACCAAGTTTGCACAAAACAATCCACAGTGCGTCCCTGTTTACCGTGTCAAATGCCTTAGTTAGATCTATAAAAACCTGGTATAGTGGAATTTGTTCCTCTAAACATTTCTCCTGAACCTGCCTTGCAGAAAATATCATATCCATTGTTCCCCGCTCGGGTCTGAAACCACACTGTTCCTCAGGAATCACATGTGGACACACATTCTCCACGAGACGTTCTAACATGATCCTCGAAAGTATCTTCCCAGTATGTGCCAGGAGAGTTATTCCTCTGGAATTATCACACACTGATTTGGGTCCCTTACCTTTGTATATAGGGATTAGAATGCCATTTATCCATTCCTGTGGCACAGAGGACTCAGTCCAAACTTGACACAACAGGCTATGAATTTCGGAGGAGATGTGATCCCCACCTGCTTTCAGAATTTCAGCTGGAATACCATCCAGCCCAGGAGCTTTGTTGGATCTCAGTTTCCGTATTGCCAGTTTTACTTCTTCAATGGAAGGCGCATCGTCCATGTGTTGCATTATCACTCTTTGGGGGATATTATTTATGACGTCCATGTTCACTACAGATGGATTATGGAAAAGTTCCACAAAATGCTCCCTCCATCTGCTCATTATTCCAGGAGGATCCTTAATAACCTCATTTCCGTCTTTTGGTTTCAAGGGAACATACGTTGAGGAATGCGGTCCAAAAGCTTGTCGCAATAAGCCGTACAAGTTTTTAATGTCTTTCCTTTCATAAGATGCCTGTATATCCTCAGACAAATTACTCCACCAGGTATCTTTGAGCCTCCTTAATTCCTTTTGCAGTTCTGCTTTCTGCGCTCTGTATACCTTTTCTAGTTTTTCTTTGCCCTTAATGTTTGGGTTAAGAAGTTTTTCATAAGTAGACCCCTTTGTTGCCAGTAGCTCATTTACCATTGCATCATTGGAGTCAAACCAATCTCTATGTTGTCTCCTCTTAAAACCCAGCACATCCACTCCAGCCTTATATAATCCTTCTCGAAAAGATTGCCATGAACCTTCAAAATAAATATTACTGCATCTATCCCGAAATAGCTGTGAGACCTGTGGCTGTTTAAGTTGTCCTACATCAATTTTGGGGGGGACTCGCACACCTGCACTGCGCTTTCTTGTACGAACCCTGAATTTGAACTTAGCCCTAACCATTTTGTGATCAGTATCACAATCAGCTCCTCGCAATACTCTGAGACTACACAAATCATGTAGGTCAGATTTCCGAGTTAATACAAGGTCAATCATGTGACCTTGCTTTGATCTTGGATGAATCCAGGTGACTTTATGTTTCAGCTTATGGTGAAAAAATGTGTTCCCAACAGCCAACCCTAGTTCAGAGCACATTTGTAGCAGGTGTAAACCATTTTTGTTCACCTTACCTATTCCATACCGCCCAAGTACATTCCAAGCACTATTGTCCCTGCCAACACGTGCATTGAAGTCGCCGAGCACAACCAACTTCTCATTCAGAGGGACTGAGAGGATACTACTTCTAAGTTCCTCATAGAATGCATGGATATTTTCTTCATTTGCTGAGAGTGTGGGAGCATAGATGGAGAAAACAGTCACAAAGCGTCCACAAGAGAGAGTGATCCGGAGTTTCATCATGCGGTCATTTATACTTTGTGGTTGTTCTAGGTCTTTCAGTAAATTACTTCTAATTGCAAACCCAACACCACCCTCCCTTTTCTCTCCCTTTGGCCTCCGAACCCAGAACACTGTGAAGCCGGTTGCTCTTTCAACAAGATGATCTTCACCTGAACATCTTGTTTCAGATAGAGCTGCAATATCAACATTAAGACGTCTCAGCTCCTTAGTTACTAGAGCTGTTCTTCTTTCAGGCCTATCCGCTCGATCCAAGAGAGTTCTCACATTCCAGCATGCCAAGTTAAGTAAAACCTTTTTCCTCGCATACTTTTTATTATTGCTTATATTTCTTCGTTCGTTCCTGCTATATTGAACCACCGTTAGCCGCAGTAAACTAACCAGCAGAGTGCGGACAGACAAGTTTTAATGCACCTTTTGTAGCACCTTCCCAGTATATCCAGGTGAGCAGTGTTCTCCTTAAAAGGGCTGCTCAGACACAGGATTCTCCACTGAAAACAGCCCCTGTCCATGAAGACATGTTAGCGATGTTAAGATAAGAACCCTGCCGCCTTATGTGCAGATTTGTAACTGTATGCTTCCAACCGGTCAAGTCTGCATACGTCGCCACTCCTCCATCGCCACAGGACTTTTCTCTCCTCCTTTCCTCTTTCTTCCTCTCCTCTCTTGCCCTTCTCACTCCTTTTTCCTCCTCCCCCCCCCCATCCATCCTTTCCCCTCCTCTGTCTCTCTTTCTTTTCCCTAATTTTTTCTCGGGTCATACTAAGATGACTGTGATTTGACAGTGTTTTGTCTTGTTGGGGACATCTGTACTTCATTGGATTTTAGTGACAAACGCTTGTACAACACCTTTGCCACTCTCTAGGTCAAAATAGTATAATCCAGTGACAAGCGAGAGCAAGATGACTAGTACTAAGTTGACTGCAGGTTTTATATCAGAGTATCCTCTCCTAGGCTTTTCCTCAAAAGGAGACTGCAAGCCAGCAGTGGTAGATCAATTTGAATTCGGAGTTTTATTCTCCTATACTGGTTGTCCTAACCACGACTTCATAAAAAAAAGAGCCCAGTCTGCTCCCACAGAAGTCATGGACCTGGTTTTATGTCGGAGTGTCCTTCTCTTAGAAGAGTTGCCTTCACTTGGCTAATGGGCCTCATCTACCCCACATATTAAAAAAAAAAAACAGAATATAATAAGTAAATAGAAAATACATAGAAAAGTCAATATAAAAGATGTAGATATGAAAGGAGAAAAGTAAATGCAATGGCGATACATATAAAATATAAAATATATATAAAAACGATGTGTAAAAAAAACACATAAATACGATGTGTAAAATCACATAAAGATACATAAAAAGTAAATATAAAAATATATAAAAAGTAAATAAAAAAAAAATAAAAAAATATATATATATACATATATATAAAAAGAAATGCATATAAAAATATACACACACACACAGCACAGCACAACAACACGCGCACACAGAATTTAAACACACACACAGAAACAAACATTGTTGGGTGGATGTTACTACACAGTAGTTCTTACGTCCTTTCGACGAGTCTTATTTTTCATCCCGCAGGATGCCAACAATCACCTTCCTCACCAAGCGAGCTTGGTGGGGTTGCCAGTTTAGTCGCCGACGACCCGACCATGAGACAGGTTGTACTGGATTACATTTTACCAGTAGCGCTCACGAATACTTATAAGAGCGACTTATGTATCTAATTTTCTTTTCTCTCTCGTTCCATCATGCCTGACTACAAATCTTTCCAACTCACTCTCCACAACCGCCTAAAACTATACCTCCGCACACTTCCCTCTCTATACTTTCAACCTACTATACGACTCTCCTTGCTCATATTCAAGAAGACTCGTTACTCTAGTCATATTACGTTTCTCAGTCGCTGCTTACATCACCGCCTCATCCCTAAGGGTTTCCGCCTCCATTTCCACCCCACTCTCCACTCTTCTACCACCATTCTACCCATACTCCGCACCACATCCTACCGCCTTATGCGGGCCACCATTCGCTCCAATCTCTCTATCGATCGCCTTCTTCCTCCAGCCTTTTCCATATTTTTCTCCTCTCTGTCACCCTCCCATGCTCACAATACATTGCGCTTTATCATTCAACTTAATCATCTCTTTCATGTATTTCTTACCGACACTAAGCTCCGCAAACTTCATTCACTCCTCCATTCCTCTACACCCGATGCTACTACCCCAACCCCTCCACCACCCTTCTCCCTCCCTGATGTGCATTCCCCACCCACACCCAACCACCCTGTCTCTCCCACACACACTCCACGCCCTCCCTCCCAGCCCTCCACCATCCCGGCCGCCCCTCCCAACCCTACTTCATCCCCTCCTACTTCTATTCCACCCACCTCTTCTCCACTTCAGCCTGTCGTTACCATTCCCCCAGATCTTCCTCT
Source organism: Octopus bimaculoides (assembly GCF_046866305.1). NCBI lineage: Eukaryota > Metazoa > Mollusca > Cephalopoda > Octopoda > Octopodidae > Octopus > Octopus bimaculoides. The sequence continues at coordinate 17,633,220 of NC_142949.1, read as the reverse complement.
CTCTGAGGCGGAGCGCTCCATCCTCAATAGGGGTCTGCGCTTCATCCCACTCACTCCATCCTGCAAGGAATTTCAAACCCGTGCTGATGTCCACAGCTTTGTGCGCCGCGTTAGGTTGGGTGCGCTTTTCCATAACACACCACCCGCACCCAACGAGGACTGCTTCACTGACCTGGGCCGACGACCATCCCAGTGGACGCCTGCTCCTGGCCAGTTCCAAGCAGTTGATCTTTTCGTGGGCGCCTGCCAACGCGCTGTGGGCCGGTTTAACTTTTTCAGGCGTCCCTCTCGACTCAACATCTCCCCAGCCGAACTTTCGGCCCTTCAATCCCTCCGACGCCGCACGGACATCATCATAAAACCGGCTGATAAGGGTGGAGCCGTGATGGTATGGCGCGCGGACCTCTACAAGGCCGAAGCTCTCCGTCAACTTCGAGATACCTCATTCTACCGCCCTCTGCCCTCCGACCCCACGCCCAGCTACCAACAGACTGTGTCCTCCACTATCCATGACTTCATCCTCTCCTCCTGTCTCCCCGCCACCGCCTCCAACCTTATTGTTCGCACCCCACGCACCCCCACCATTTACTTCCTCCCCAAGATCCATAAACCGAACAACCCTGGCCGCCCCATCGTCTCCGCCTGCAACTGCCCCACCGAGCTTATCTCAAAATACCTAGACCGTGTCCTCGCCCCCTAGTGGCTTCTCTCCCTTCCCACATTCATGACACTAACCACGCGCTTCGTCTATTCAACTCTTTCTCTTTCCTTCCCGGCCCTTCTAAGCCTCTCTTCACTCTAGACATCCAGAGCCTCTATACAGTGATCCCGCACGACGAGGGGCTGCGTGCCTTGAAGTTTTTTCTAGACCAACGCCCCAACCCACAACCCGACACCTCCACACTCATTCGTCTGGCCGAACTTGTCCTATCTCTCAACTGCTTCTCGTTCGCGGGAGATATCTACCAGCAGTTCTCGGGAGTGGCCATGGGGACGAGAATGGGCCCCAACTACGCGAACCTCTTCGTTGGTTATGTTGAGGCCCAAATATTCTCCAGTTTCACTGGTCCTACTCCCGAACTATACGGTCGGTATATCGACGACTGTATCGGTACCACCTCACTCTCCCGCGAACATCTTGACTCATTCCTCTCTTTCGTTCAGTCTTTCCATCCTGCCCTCCACTTCTCCTGTACTGTCTCTGACACCTCTGTCCCCTTTCTCGACATTTCGGTCAGCATCCTCCACTCCACACTTAGCACCTCCATCCACTACAAACACACAGACTCACACTCCTATCTCAACTTCTCCTCCTCCCACCCTAGACACACAAAACTTTCCATCCCCTATTCCCAATTCCTCCGTCTACGCAGACTTTGTAGCGACAGCCATGACTTTGAGACTCAGTCTCAACTCATGGCTCACCACTTTAGCCTGTGAGGATATCCACCCACCACCATCCACACCGCCCTTGCCAGAGCACGTTCTGTGGACCGTGCATCTGCTCTCTCCCCCCGAACTCGCCCTGCCGTTTCCCGCCTCCCTTTTCCCCTCACCTACCATCCCACCACCATACCCCTCCAACGCTCCATTCTCCGAGCTTTTCGGCGCCTCCAGTCCGACCCCTCCACCTCCCACATCTTTCCTAATCGACCCCTCCCCTCCTTCAAACGAGCCCACAACCTACGGGACCTCTTGGTCCACAGCTTCTTCCCCAACCCAACCTCCCAACCTGGCTCGTTCCCCTGCTCCCGCCCACGCTGCCGCACTTGCCCTTACCTCTCCAACACCACCCTCCTCACCAGCACCCATCACCGACCCTATCACATCACCGACTCCTTCACCTGCACTTCTACCAACCTCATCTATTGCCTCTCCTGCTCTCTCTACCATTCTCTGTACATCAGACAAACGGGGCGCCGCCTGGCCGACCGATTCGCGGAACACCTCCGAGACATCAACGTTGGCACTGAAACCCCGGTGTCACGCCACTTCCGCTCTGCCGGCCACTCCTTGCAGCAACACCTGTCTGTGTTTGGATTGTCCATGCACAGGGGCCATCCGGACTCCCGTTTGCGCCGTGAACAGGGATTGGTCTTCTCTCTCCGCTCCTTTGCGCCACATGGGCTCAACTCCCCTCCCCTCTTCATCTAACCCCTCCTCCTTCTCTCTCCCCCACCCTCCCTCCTACCACCCATCTCTCCCCTCCCCCACCTCCCCACCTCCCCTCCTGCTCCGACTCCTACTTCTTTGTACGTCTCTTCACCTCTCTTCACTCCTACTTCTCTTCCTACTTCTCTTCCTACTTCTCTTCACTCCTACTTCTCTTCCCACTTCTCTTCCTACTTCTCTTCACTCCTACTTCTCTTCACTCCCACTTCTCTTCACCCGTACTCTTTCTCTCCTCTCTCTTACTCTCTCTCACTCTTTTCTCTCGTACTCCCTCCTCTCTCACTCTTACTCTCTACACTCTTACTCTCTCACCTTTACTCTCTCACTCTCTTCTCTCTTTTCCTCTCTCTCACTCTCTCTCACTCTTACTCTCTACATTCTTACTCTCTTACTCTCTCACCCTTACTCTCTCACTCTCTTCTCTCTTTCCCTCTCTCTCACTCTCTTTCTCTTTCTCTCTTTCTCTCCCCCATACCCCTCTTCCCTCTCTCTCACTCTCTTCTCTCTCACTCTCTTTCTCTTCCTCTCTTTCTCCCCCATACCCACCTTCCCCTTCTCTCTCCCCCCATGCCCACCTTCCCCCTCTCTCAATCCACCTTCCCTCTCTTATACCCACCCTCTCTCCTCTCTTCCTCTCTTTCTCTCCCCTCCCATACCCATCTTACCCCTCTCTTACATCCACCTTCCCCTTCCCCCTTCATCGTCAACACCCCCTCATAAGCTCATCCCACCACACCCCAACACACTCCTACTCTACCTTCCCACTTCACCCCATCCAATTTCTTACACCCACCACCCAACCCCTACCCACATACCTCCCCCTACCCACATACCCCTACCTCTACCCCACCCTCAGCCTAACCCACACTCCACCCATGCCTTCCCCACCTCCCAACACCCTCACATCACACCACACCAATACCCTCGCATCACACCACGCACACACTACAACTGACCAACCGCTTTCTCCCTTCCCCATTTCACACTACATACGTCAAGATCACCAGCATTCTATCTCCCACACACAGCCCCTCGTTCTTCGATCACCGTTTGTTATCTCCCACTTTTCTTAGCTCTCCTGAAAAAAGAATTTCTAACTTCCGGTCAGCCATTGTTATGATCAGCCATTATTATGATTGACCGTTGACTGGACACTATTCAATTTTTTTTCTCCGTGTTTTTCTCCTTGTCTCCGTATTCTTTCTGTCGAAGAGCGTAGCTCGAAACGTCAAAGACTTTCCGTATTCCCGAGCGTCATACTAATGCATCCTTTTGTTATTTACACCACCTGTCCTCGTCTGTTGTGTTTTCGTACATTCTCCCATATATATATATGTATATATATATGTATATATATATATATATATATATATATATATATATATATATATATATATATATATATATATATATATGTATATATATATATATATATATATATATATATATATATATATATATATATATACATATATATATATATATATATACATATATGTATATATACATATATATATACATATATATATATATATATATATATATATATATATATATATATATATATATATATATATATATATATATATATATATATATATATATATCTATATATATATATATATATTGTCAATATAGATATAGGGCAGGGAATTGTCAATTAATTAATTAATAATTAACAATTTTGCCAAGTAGTTCATTATGCAAAAAACCTTTATCGGTAAAACATTTATAATTATAAACATAATATAGAGATCAGCAAAAGTTGCTTCACCAACATACTGAAAATATAGAAATAGCAGCTATAACTACTAATTCTAACTACAGTTAAGTCTCTAACGGATAGCAATATTCATGTCTCACATAGCGGGACTATTCGTGACACACATGGTGGAATTTTGGGGAGAAATACGGAATTTACTAGTCGATATAAATTTGGAGATGCTGATTTTTTTTACGTGATATTTGATGTCGCATTGTCAAATGTACGTGGGTTTATTCGCATTTTCAGATATATAATTTTGAATGTCATGCTGAAGAGTGAAATGAATTTTTATAAAATTCTAATCACGAAACGTCGTACATGATTAACTAACGGCAGGTTTGTTCTGTTTATTTTTCCTCTCTTATTAAATGTAAGACATGAATATCGCTATCCGATCCACCGGAACTCAGCTATCGCGCACAATGCCAGATTCAATATATTGATGGCAGACCTCGTCAGAGTAATGCGAAATGTGTCCCGCATGTGCGACCCTACAGAGTTAAAGAGACACATACAACATTTCGTTCACCTCATGCAGTTCTCAGGTTACAACCATAAAGAAAGGATCAGACTACACGAAGGAGCTATGAGGAAATTTGAAACTATCAATCGTAACGATAGGAATGGGATTTGCCCACTTTATAGGAGCAAGTCATGGAACACCATTGAAAGGATTAAGAAGAAAATAGGGAAGGCCACCTCATGGTATGATAGCCACAAATACCAGAGCGCCATGTTCGTCGACACAACTCCTATAGGCGAACTGGCGTACCGCTTTAGAAGGGCCCTAGACAAACTTAAGCTAAGAATTAAGGTTGTTGAAAGGTCAGGCAAACCTATCAAATCCCTTATCGGTAGAACCTACCCATTTAGTGGAACCCCATGTACTGGTAGGAACTCTACTGTATGTAGATTTAGCCCACAAACAAACTGTAAAGCCAGAAATGTAGTCTATAGTATAAGATGTACAGAGGGACGATGCAGTAACAAGACAACGACGCACGTAGGCGAAACGGCACGGAGCATAGGAGAGGGAGTAAATGGACATTGCAGGGAACTTAAGGAAGAGAAGAGCTCATCAGTTCTGTACCAGCAGGCTGAACAGGAACGCGGAGGCTCACTCAACAACATAGAAGTTAAAATCTTGTCCACACATAGAACAGATGCAACGCTTAGACAAATTACAGAAGCTACACACATAATAGAAGATAAACCAAGCCTGAATAGGAAACTGGAATAGAACACTAGCACACACCCCCAACACACCACAACATATAAGAATAAAATTTTAAAAAACTGATAACAATATAAGCAAAATATAATACAATACACAGATAAACAAATGGAATGAAATAACTATGTACGTTAACAAAATTAAATTAAATACAAAAAAAGAAAGAATAGACAAAAATAATAATAACAAGTAGATATAAACACATGAACAAATAAATAAACACAAATCAAACGAACGTGTATAAACAGGGGATACAGATAATACAGGCACTTACTAAACATAGAAACACATAGGGGGATACGCATGCGCAAATAACGACACATACAATAGGAATACAAAATACAAAATGGCTGATCGTTAGTAAGGAAATACACACAAATAGGAAAGAAGAAATCGAAGGACCACTGATGAGGTCACAGAAGTGTGACGAAAGAACTCTAGCCGAAATATGTTTAATGTAATGTAAAATAAAGCTGAAGCAAATTAACACCAAATATATAGTGCGCGTGTTTTTATTGGCTAAACTGACAACATGACCATCCCCAAATACAACAATATACTCTTTTACTTGTTTCACTCATTTGACTGCGGCCATGCGGGAGCACCGCCTTTAGTTGAGCAAATCAACCCCTGGATCTATTCTATCGATCTCTATTGCTGAACCGCTAAGTCACAGGGACGTAAGCACACCAGCATCAGTTGTCAAGCGATGTTGAGGGGACAAACAAAAACACACAAACACACACACACATATATATACATATACATATATATGACAGGCTTCTTTCAGTTTCCGTCTACCAAATCCACTCAGAAGGCTTTGGTCAGCTCGAGGTTACAGTAGAAGATACTTGCTCAAGGTGTCACGCAATGGGACTGAACCCGGAACCATGTGGTTGGTGAGTAAGGTACTTACCACACAACCATTCTTGCGCCTATATATATATACATATATATATATATATATATATATATATATATATATATATATATATATATATATATATATATATATATACATATATATATATATATATATATATATAAGTATATATGTGTATATGCATATATATATATAGACATATGCATATATATATATATATATATATATATATATATATATATATATATGCGTATATATATATTTATATATATATATATATATGAAATATATAGTTTTAGGGAAAATAACCAATTTTCAAGAACTCATCGATGAAAATCCACTATCACATATAGAAAAATTAATAATTAAAAGCACAATAAATGAGTATAATATAAAGTAAAGTAAATATCATAAGATAAATATAATAAAAAGATTACACGTGTTTCATAACCAATTTTCAAATAGAAAAGAAATTTAAATCGATTAAAATCAATTGAAATTATCGAAAATAAGTTCTATTCAAAAATATAGCTACTCGTCAGATCGTAAGTAGAACAATAATTAGATATATATCTCAACCAACAATAAGTACCAAATGAATTAATATGAAATACTTATTATATAAAGATAGAAAAATTATTTAAAAAATATCATATCAAAATAATAACCATTCAATAATCATCCCTTCATCCATTATAATAACATGTATATTATATACAAAAAACATCTTACATAAATTATCATTGTTTTAAATTATCATTGTTTTAAATACAAGTTGAACGAAGTTTAAGTTTAAAATAATAATGAAGATAGTTAAAGCTATACTATTTAAAGCTAAAGACGTTTATTTAATTATAATTAAAGATCAATTGAATAATAGAAAAATACAAGATTATTTATTTCTACAAACTTAATAATAAAAAATATGAATGAAAAAATTATGAATGGAAAAGATTATGAATGAAAAAATTAGGAAAGAAAAAATTATTAAGAATAAAAGGTTAAACTTTATATATATATACAAAGTTTTGATTTAAAAAAAACTTTAACGATATTATAAACTATAAAGATTAATAATTAATCAAATAATATTAATCAAAAATAATCGAAAATATATCAACACTATTCCAATCGAAGTTCTAATATTATGTTGAAATGAAACTATAACTTCTAAATAATTTAGTGTTAAATAAGTAATCTATTAAAATAATCTATAAAGAACCAAATGAATAGTATAAAAACAAGAATACATATTATTTTCAAATAGTAGAAAATCTTTAGCAAAGTGAAAACAGTACTTATCCAAATTTTTCCGTAATTCAAACTGAAAAACTAAGACGTTATCTAATAGCTATAGCGTTTTAAGCAAGAGTTCGCGCGAAAATATATATACATATATATACATATATATATATATACATATATATATATATATATATATATATATATATATATATATATATATATATATATATATATATATATATATATATATATATATATATATATATAATATATATATATATATATAATTATGTGTATTTCTTCTATCTTAATGAATAAAAATTATTCTGATAGAATAAATGGGTTAATAGAAACCAATGTAGCAAAGAACACGTTTTCTCCAATCCTTAAATTCTTTTATATATATATATATATATATATATATATATATATATATATATATATATATATGTATATATGTATATATACATATATATATATATATATATGTATATATGTATATATATATGTATATATATATATATATATATATATATATATATATATATATATATATATATATATATATATATATATATATATATATATATATATATATATATATATATGCATATATATGGCCGCAGTCAAATGACTGAAACAAGTAAAAGAGTATATTGTTGTATTTGAGGATGGTTATGTTGCCAGTTTAGCCAATAAAAACACACGCACTATATATTTGGTGTTAATTTTCTTCAGCTTTATTTTACATTACATTAAACATATTTCGGCTAGAGTTCTTTCGTCATACTTCTGTGACCTCATCAGTGGTCCATTGATTTCTTCTCTCCTATTTGTGTGTATTTCCTTACTAACGATCAGCCATTTTGTATTTTGTATTCCTATTGTATGTGTCGTTATTTGCGCATGCGTATCCCCCTATGCTTGTCTATGTTTAGTAATTGCGTATGTGTGTATGGGGAGTGCCTGTATTATCTGTATCCCCTGTTTATACACGTTCGTTTAATTTGTGTTTATTTATTTGTTCATGTGTGTATACCTACTTGTTATTATTATTTTTTGTCTATTATTTTTTGTCTATACAATACACAGATAAACAAATGGAATTAAATAACTACATACGTTAACAAAATTAAATTAAATACAAAATCTACTATAAACACATGAACAAATAAATAAAAACAAATTAAACGAACATGTATAAACAGGGGATACGTATAATACAGGCACTCCCCACACATGCACATGCACTTACTAAATATAGACAAACATAGCCACACATAGAGGGATACGCATGCACAAATATAGACACATACAATAGGAATACAAAATACAAAATGGCTGATCGTTAATAAGGAGGGACACACAAATAAGAAAGAAGAAAGCAAAGGACCACTGATGAGGTCACAGAAGTGTGACGAAAGAACTCTAGCCGAAATACGATTAATGTAATATAAAGATGAAGCAAATTAACACCAAATATAAAGTGCGTGTGTTTTTATTGGCTAAACTGGCAACTTGACCATCCCCAAATACAATATATATATATATATATATAAAATATTTTGTTTAAAAGACTTCCAACACTGTTTGTTTTTTATGTTTTATTTATATTCCTGCAGAACCAATGTGGGGTATAGAATATGGAATATACAATATATAATATAATATACAATATATAATATAGAATAAAATAAAATGAAAATGGATGGCACCATGAAATAAAGTATTGAATGTAGATGAAATATTGAGTGTTCAATATAAAGGATCAAATGTATAAATATAAATATATAAAGGCGACACGAGTTTCAGGGCTATTTCCTTTCGTCATGGCCGGTATGACAGACTTTAACAGACTGTGATAAGTTGGCTGGTTTTCTGTATTTTATACCAATTCCTTTGGACAGCAGCAGTAGGTGTTTGGCTATTTTTAGAATTGATGTCAAATCTATTTTTAGAAATGATGATATTTTAATTTATTGTTTTGTGTGGGTTGTAGGGATAAGATTTTTAAACCAGCCAACTTATTACAGTCTGTTAAAGTCTGTCATACCGGCCATGACGAAGGGAAATAGCCCTGAAACTCGAGTCGCCTTTATATATTTATATTTATATATTTGATCCTTTATATTGAACACTCAATATTTCATCTACATTCAATACTTTATTTCATGGTGCCATCCATTTTCATTTTATTTTATTTTATATTATATATTGTATATTATATTATATATTGTATATTCCATATTCTATACCCCACATTGGTTCTGCAGGAATATAAATAAAACATAAAAAACAGACAGTGTTGGAACTCTTTTAAACAAAATAATATATTCCTCTATACACAATCATAGAAAAAAAACACCTTTTTTTATTTATTTTTACTCGCATATATATATATATATATATATATATATATATATATATATATATATATTTTTCTAAGTCTCTTTAAAGGAGACTACGGCAGCGGTACTGGATATTGAAAGTTACCACCAAGCCAACATGGCAGTCCAGAAGAAAGGACGAATGCTGCCGTTTATTAGTTCCAAGAGGCCATCGCCTCTAGCTAGCTATGTGATACACGAACCTGTGTCCATTATAGCCTTCGAACATGGGAGGTCAGCCGCTTCCCTTGCTGGTCTGGCTTCTACAGACTAGTTTCGGGGTATTGCCCCTTATCCATGTAGAGCAGCCGAACCCAGCAGGCGTCGCTACTGACCGTCTGTACGAAGGATTATTTACCTAAATTCAGTGGAATACAGCCATGCTCTCTTCCTTCAGGAGAACCGCTCACGGCATCTAATAATATCAGAGACTTAGGTGTAATTGCTGATAACAATCTCAGTTGGAGTGCCCACATCGACAATAATGTCGATTTAGCTCGTAGGATAAGCTCCTAGATCTTAAGAACCTTCCAGTCCAGAGAACAAGGTGTCATCATTCCACTTTTCTCCTCTTTTGTACGGCCACACCTTGAATACTGCTGCCCCTTGTGGTCTCCCCATACAAAACAAAACATCTCGAGGATTGAATCACCCCAGAGGGCACTCACTAAACGAATTGAAGGCATGACTGATCTTGATTACTGGGACTGCCTTAAAACCTTGAAGCTCTACTCTCTCCAGCGCCGCCGCGAGCGATACATCATTTGTATGATGTGGAAAATATACCGCTAGCATTGCCCAAACGACCCGAACATTAGTTTCAAGGTTCATCCAAGGCTGGGACCACGGGCCATACGTCCCCTGCCCAATTCAGGATCACAGCATATAGGCACACTGCGACATAATTTCTTTTCTTCAACAGGCCCTTCCCTATTTAACATTGTCCCATTGTACTGCATCGGCTATCATTGCATTTGGATACAGTGAATGTTTGATTTTTGTTGCTATTGTAAATATTGGCAGTTAGCTCAGTGTTTCCCCTCACAAGGTTTTCACACTACATACAGTTAATGCTATGCGGATTTTTTCTTTATATATATAAATATAAGTCTATTCATTTGTGTGTCTATGTATGTGTGTAGTGTGTGTATATAGCCGTGTGAATGGGAGGAGCAACAGTAGAAAATCTACATCGGTATCGTTGGGTTGAATCAAAAGCTCTTTACCACCATTTTCTCTATTATTGTAGTTGGTGTTGCTGCTGTTGTCCTTGTTGCTGTTATTGTAACTGTTGTTGTTGTTGTTCTACTGTTGCTATTGTTGTTGTTGTTGTTGTTGTTATATTTTCTGGTGCAGCTATTGTCGTTGTTGCTGTTGTTGTTTAACCCTAGGTCACCTCTGATCCTGGAAACCACATATCACAGACATTCCAGTTTTAATCATGCATTTCTCTTTTCTTTCCCTTAAGAACAGTATCCAGTATAATCTGTCCTTCATTCGACGAAGATTTTAGTGTTATTTCTAGTTGGTCAAGCAACCACATAGCAAACTCCTTCATTGAATGTCCGAATCTATACACTGGCAACAAAGCGCTGTCCTTTTTTCACTAACCCTCTCTGTCTTACTGGAATCGCGAGGTTACCAAGATTTTTTGTTATACTACTGTACCTGTGGTGTGTTATTCCCTGTTCAGAGTAAAGTAGATTGTACACAAGGAGGGGGAATAGAGAGGGAAGAGGAGAAAGAAGAAGAAGAAGAAGAAGAAGAAGAAGAAGAAGAAGAAGAAGAAGAAGAAGAAGAAGAAGAAGAAGAAGAAGAAGAAGAAGAAGAAGAAGAAGAAGAAGAAGAAGAAGAAGAAGAAGAAGAAGAAGAAGAAGAAGAAGAAGAAGATAACGACATCAGCTGAGTAAATTAATATTTTTTTTATTTCTTTACATTGAAAGCAAATAAGACAAGCAATTTATTTGGTAAAGATAAATACACAGAAATATTGATTTTGTTCATTTTTTTATATGCATAGATATACAAATATATACCTACATACATATACATACATATATATATATATATATATATATATATATATATATATATATATATATGTGTGTGTGTGTGTGTGTGTGTGTGTGTGTGTGTGTATGTATATATATATATATATATATATATATATATATATATATACATATGTACATATATATATATACACAAATATATATATACATACATATATATACAAATACATACATACATATATATACATATACAAATATACATACATACATACACACACACACACACACACACACACACACACATATATATATATATATATATATATATATATATATATATATATATATATATATATATATATATATGCTATAGAATATTCTTGAAGAGTAAGCCAAAATGTCTGAACATGTATTTGTGCGCGCATGTGAGTGTGTGCGTGCGTGCGCGCTCTTCTGTGTAAGAGAGAAATTATGTGTATTCATGTGAATATGTTTGTATGCCTGTGTCTCTATGCATACGCGTGCGAGGTGGAAATAATCCAGAAGACGTCAGTTTAAAACAAGCTTTAAGTCGTTAAAGCTTCGTCTGATTTCTACTGACAGATTGTCACACACAGAGAACAGTTTAACAAAAATGCCTAGCAGCAAGAACCTCGGGCAGAAGCTGTAGAATCTCGTGGAAATTCAGCCACTTCTATTGTTACCTTAATAATATGAAATCAACCCGTGTACTTCAAAAGTACTCCAGTTACACCACCCGAAAGAAACCACAAACCTACAAATGTATAACATTCATTCTACTAATGGCACAAGGCCTGGATTTTTTTGTGAGGAGGACAATCGATCACATCGACCCCAGTACTCGACTGGTACTTAATTTATCGACCCCTGAAAGGATGAAAAGCAAAGTCGACATCAGCGGCTACAAACGTATATTATTAAGACAATGTGATTGATCAAGCGAGTTAATCCTCAGAACCATATCTCTTTTTTTATAAGTCTTTTAATGTCAGTCGAGCGGTGTGACACGATTTTCCCCGGAAAGATCTATAGTCTCATGGGGTTGCTGTAAGTTTGCTTTATAAGGAGTCTGGTGTAAGTAGAGGTGATTATCAATAATCTCGAAACACTCTACTGATATGCTCGAGTACTCGCATTATGCCTGATCGATTGTTGGCGCTATGTCCTTAATTTTTACGAGAGATAATATTTATCCCCACTCAAACGGGGATGTTCTATTAGAACAAACTATACTGCTGCAGATACCATGAGAGGAACTCTCATATTGGCTTTATGGTGCAAAATGCATCCTTGTTCATATCGCCAGCGGGGAGATAAATCCCCGCCACCTCCAGCGTCGAGACCACCAGATCATGTGATTTCAACCTTCTTTAGTCTCGTCAATGATGGACGCTCGACCGCAAGAGATAGCAGTGACTTGTCTCTCCGACAGCGATATACAGAAAAACAGTGTCAGAACAGGCGCTGGCGTCGTGATTAGCCTGTGAGCTTGTTTTAAAATATTAACAGGCAACAGAGGCAGTATTAATAATATGAGATAATATTTATCCCCACTTAAATGTGGATATTCTATTAGAACAAGCAAAATTCTGCGGTAGATACCATGAGAGTAATCCTCATATTCGCTTTTGGTGTAAAATGCACTCTTACTTATATTGCCATGCGGGGATAAATCCCTGCCATCTCCAGCGCGGAAACCACCAGATTAAGTGATTTCCACCTTCCTTGGTCTCATTACGATTTTTCTCGTTCTCTGGCCAAACGAAGCTGGATTTATTGAGATTTCATCCTAATATACTTCATTTACATTATTTACATTTAAGCAGATATTTGTCCTCATCTCCTAAATATAGAACTATTTCGTCCTAATAGTTTAATTTCTTGTACAAAGGGCCGTCCTCATTAGTTTGATCCGCTGATCTGTAGAGGTTTGATCTACAAGACTGTAGGAGGTCTGTTCCATCAGGATGTAGGAGTCTACGAAACCAGATTGTAGATATCCAACCCTCCAAACTCTAGCAGTTTGATCCACCAGGTTGTAGAGGTCTACAACACGAGCTGTAGAGTTTTCATACACCATTCTCAAGAGATGTGATCAACCAGTGTCAAGAGTTCTAATCCAGCAGTCTCTAGAAGTCTGATCCACTTGACTGGTTTTTATTTGCTTCAATACAGATAAAATATTTAATAGTAAGTCAATGCCTTTTTACCGGTTGTGGAACGTATTAAATATAATTACACGAAACTTTCAAGTTTTTTGGTGACAAGGTGTCGTTAGAGTGCCGAGCACACTAAGTTATCGTATTTGTTCTTAATCTCTGAGTTGTAAGCTCAGACTGCGCTGAGGGCAGTATCATCTTTCAATCTTTCCTCTTCTGTAAGTGAACTGTGACCAACCAGTTTGTTTGTTTGTCCCTTTAAGTTCTACTCGTAATACAATTGTCTAGCCTTGTTGCGTGTGTTGCACACCGATTCAGAATGTGAACTGCGTTAATGGCACATAGGACGATGGAATACTCAGCCAGTTAGTGAGATGTTAATTTCAACTAACTGCTCACCAGTGAAACCGACGGAGAACCCAAACTTTTAGTCGCTCTGTCGTCGCACTACGAATATGTGTTAGTAAATATATTAATAAATATTTATAAACTAGTACCATAGCCACGTCACCTTGTATTAATTAAACACTAAATAGTCATTAAAAGAAAATGTAAATCACTTTCTTTAGTGAATAATTTTTTTAAATATTTTAGTATTTTTTAATAACTTTATTTTTCTGTCCGTGAGCTGTGAACTTGCATCATTGAGTCTGTTTTTGTAATCAAAATAATAATTGTGAGAGATTTTCTTCGTCTAAACCAAAACCGCAATCTTATTTAAACCTGGCCGTAAATTAATGCTATAGTTAGAAATTCAAGTATTTTCACCTTGTTAAATCACCGACAACAGAGCAAACGGTTGATTTTTTTTTTTTTATTCATACAATTGTTCTCTCATTAGTTTGATCTGTGGTCTGTAGCATGACTTGCCAAAGGTATGCCAAAACAACTACGAGTAAACACGACGGTTCTTGTTTGCGTGACTTGCATATAATGTCTGAGGTTATAACCCCAATAATATTTTAATTCAAAACTAAAATATAGTTTTAGAGTATGTTTTTAAATATATTTTCAATATAAAATATATTTTCACAAAAATGGCGAATGGAGTTCCAAATAATTTTGTTTTTTTGTTTTCCATTGTTAAATGTGCTGGTGTTTTGGAGCTCCGCAAATATTGGTGAGATTTTGGAGAAGTTGCCTCAGAGACAAAGATTCAATACACACTTCAGTTATTCTACCACAGTTACACTTAGAAGTGAGGTTGAGTGAAGTAGTGATTCTGGTAAGAGGCTTTCGATTGGAAGCTCGATTTTTGGACAGGCGGTGAGTTCTGTTTTTGAGAAAAGCATTTCATCGTTTCCTACTGCAGGCAGTTTGAAAATAAATACTAACTATACATTGGGGAAGTTAAGCCTTCGATGGACTGAAACCCGTCCAGGATGAGCGTTGTTCTCTCAGTCGCTTAAAAACGAATAAACTCCGATCTAATGTGTCTGAAGGTTCGAGACCAACTTATTTTAACTTTAAGTTTAGGGACTCACCTATTCTGGAAAGTAATCAATATTCTAAAACCGTGACCCAACTTTGTCGAGCTGGCTGATGCCTGAAATATTAATTAACTTAATTAAAAATATCACTTCAAAATTAATGATTATTTTGGTGTGAATTTGTTTATTTTAGCGCTTTCAGATATTGAACTGAGGTCATGCTGCAGCACAAACTTTAAGGATTTTAGTTACTTATATCAGCCTCAAAAACTTGTACGCATTTTATCGTTCTCTTTTTATTGAACAACTAGATTGATGTTAGTTAAATACTTTGAAGAAGTTATCTTCTATTTTGCAGGCATAAGTTACAAGGTAGTCTCAACAAAATATGTTAAAAAGAATGGAAGACATCAACGGCTGAAGAAGAAGAAGAAGAAGAAGAAGAAGAAGAAGAAGAAGAAGAAGAAGAAGAAGAAGAAGAAGAAGAAGAAGAAGAAGAAGAAGAAGAAGAAGAAGAAGAAGAAGAAGGTACATGGCAGGTTTCTTCACAATTTCACTCCTAATAGATTAATAGATTAGACTAAATGAAGCCATGGTAGAAGACATTGGTCCTTGGATGCTGTCACGCCACTTAGCGTAGTTATGAAGAAAACATCTGAACAATACGAATGCATCTGTGCAAATGTATGTATATTTGGATTATGAAACGATGTCTATCAACTTAAATCCTTTTCTGAGCAAATATATTACATGTATGTCTCTATGTATGCATATATGTATATATGTGTACATGTATGTATGTATGTATGTGTGTGTGCGCGCGTGTGCGTGCGTGTGTGTATGTATGTGCGTGTGTGTATGTATATGTGTGAGCGTGCGTGCATGCATGACTGTATGTATGTATGTATATATGTATGTATTATGTATGTGTGTGCGTACGTACGTGTGTGCATGTATGTCTACATATATGTATGTATCTATGTATGTGTGAGCGTGCATGCATGCATGTATACATGTATGTATGTATGTATGTATATGTGTGTGTATTTATGTATGTATGTAAGGATATAACGGTACGATAATACACACGTATGAACGTATGTAATGTTTAAGGGTATCGCGAAAGGCCTGGGTGGAGGCCCAACTTTCAGAGTTCATTTACAGGGTTTAAAACGACTGAAAAACCGCTGCAATAAGTGTGTGAATCAGCGAGAGAAATATATTGAATAAAATCCTAATTAACCGATCCTCCTCTATTTTCTTTTACCCAAATCCAGGAACTTTTCAACAGCCCCTCGTATCTATGTATGTACGTACTAATGTACATATGTATGAAAGTATGTAATTTCAGGCATCTGTTCAAGTATCCGTCTATATATTATGTGTGTGTGTGTGTGTGTGTGTGTGTGTGTGTGTGTGTGTGTGTGTGTGTGTGTGTGTGTGTGTGTGTGTGTGTGTACGTAAATATGTATGTAAGTTTGTATGCATGTATCTATGTATGTATGTTAATCTGTATGGATGCACGTATGTACAGTTGTGTGTATATATATGAACGTATTTCGTATGTGTGTATGTATTTACGCACCTATGTATATGTATATATATATACATATATTTACTTATATTAACACTTTGACTTCGTTTTTCCTAACCGAAACTTTCTCAGACGTATTTGTTTGCATCTGGAAAACTTTCGGTAACATGAATCTGCGTCTGACTTATAATACAAATATTTAATAACCTCAATTGCTTTTAGTGTTCTTTTTGTATGTTTGTTCATTTCTGTATATGTATGTGTGAAGGTGTGTTTATATCTATCCACTATATGTGTGTTAGACGGTGTCTGTGTGCGTATGCACGTGTGAGAGTGAAGCTGCCTGTACGTGTGTGTAAGTGTACTTGCAGATGTGTGTGTTTTCTCTTTATTCCAGTTCTTTCAAGAAGGATGGAGTTGTTTTCTAACAACGAATTAAAAGCCCCGCTGCTGAAATTTGGACAACTTTAAGTGTTACATGTTGAGCATTACAAAAGTCTTGTATATTTTAACTATTTTAACTATTCCACTTAACATATGGTGTCTATAAAGTCAGACTTTTTGGTGAAAAATTCAGATAGCCACTAACACAACCAAGTGGACAATAATTAATGATGAAATGTGAATTTATTGTCAGAGTCGAAGAACTGTGGTTTCCGAAACATTTGTCCATAGACACCTCCTCGCTGTTTTGGTACACATTCACATCAGCAAGGCAGCCAACCTTAATCCTGATAAATGATTTTTCCTTTCAGGTAACAATATCTGGCCTGTAAGGTTTGCATTTGGCAAAAGATTTGATGAGGATGCTTCCCCGATATTCCTTGTGTTGATATGCATGTATTCAATAACAACAGTGTATATATTTATCCCAGGGCAATTTTTATGAGCATAATATTGAATATCGTTTTACAAACAACATCATGTCACAGCGAGAAGAAGTACCTTGATAACATATTTTGGACAGCTGCTATTTATACGTTATGTCTCCCATGGAAGAGTGGAGTGGTCGACATTTACAGTTGCATCTTGTGGCTTTAAGGACTTCACTACCTCATTTTTCGTGTAGATATTGCGTCGATATCTCATATTACTGGAATACAAAGCATCAGCCTTCGAGATATGACCTCATGTAACAGCTACAAGTCCAAGAAATACTACAGTCTATATTAATATTGTTATGCAACACAAGTTCAAATACTCATGCATAATCTTTTGTGATATAGAGACAGTTACTGTTTTAGGTTTCCGTTGAAGTTTCTAGTCCTGCATTTCTGGGTTTACACGGGAGACCATCAAGAGGTTGTTGCTTTTTGATGAGTCTCCTTCAGTTTCGCCGTTCTTTATTAAATGCTGCTGAAGGATATCACAGGGAACTGAAAAGTTGTCTGCACACATCTTAAGCTATTTTTCTTCTGCGAGGAGTCTGTCAATAACACTGTTTTGGTAAAAGTTTTCAGATGATGACAGGATCTTATGATGTCATTGAAGCAGATAGAGGTACATGGATGATTCTCTAGGCCTATTAAGAGATTTTAAAATCTCCGAAGAGGCCTAGAGGATCATCCATGTACCTCTATTTCATCTATTAATTACTTCAGTCTACTGCAGTGATATAGATAGAATGCGGCATGTCACCTCTTGACTGAAACAGTTGTAAGTCATTATCCCATTTTCTGTCACTATATGTCATTTTCTAATTACTGATATGACATAATATGTCACCTGTGTTTGTATATTGTTATTATTGTCCTTTTAGTAAACAAATAAACAAGTAAATTGACACAATACAAAGTCTGCAAGTTGATGAATACCACCTATTCTCCTCCATTTTCTTATTGCTAAGTAAATTAATGGTAAAATATCTTTTTACCCGCACCCATTTATTGCACTTGGTAATGCAATGAAAAAACACAACTGTAATAATAATTGGGTATACTTCCACCAGTATATTGGATAGATATTATCCCTTAGTGGGTTGGATTCACAACCCCTAATTTTCTTAGATATATAATATATATATATATATATATATATCGTCATGGCACTCCGTCGGTTACAACGACGAGGCTTCCAATCGATCCGATCAACAGAACAGCCTGCTCATGAAATAAACGTGTAAGTGTCTGAGCACTTCACAGATACGTGAACTCTGAACGTAGTTCTCGGGAGATTCAGCGTGACACAGTGTGTGACAAGGGTGGCCCTTTGAAATACAGGTACAACAGAAACAGGAAGAAAAAGTGAGAGAAAGTTGTGGTGAAGGGGTACATCAGGGTTCGCCGCCACCCCCTGCCAAAGCCTCGTTAAGCTTAATGTATTTTCGCTATATATATAAACATACACACAAATGCATACATATAAAGAAATATATATGTGTGTGTGTGTGTGTGTGTGTGTGTGTGTGTGTGTGTGTGTGTGTGTGTGTGTGTGTGTGTGTATACATACATATACAAGATAAGTATATGCGTGATAGATAGATAGATAGATAGATAGATAGATAGATAGATAGATAGATAGATAGATAGATCTTGCATCAGGGTTGGTAATGATTTTACGATAGGAATAATTTATCAGTCGCTGAACGCTGTTCGATTCTGTTCTCAGGAGATAAGTAAAGTCTGGCTGTGTTTGCATATTTGGCATTGTAAAATACCATTAAACTACTAATTGCTTTACTTAAGTCGATAACTTCAAATAATCGTTGGCAATGAAGTGGTAGATATATGACACGAATCATGTTTATCAGCCAAAATTAGGGATTGCAGATAATCATAATAATTGATTGATGGCCAAAGCTTCTCGGTGTTGCAGTTTCTTTTAGAAGTCGCGTTATATTCCTAGTACTTAATCACGTTAGCAGATACCCCAGTGGTATATACTATAGAAATATATACCCCCTACATACATACATACGTGTGCTTATAGCTGTGTGTATGTGTGTGTATGTGTGTGTATGTGTCTGTGTGTGTGTGTGCTTTTATATAATGCGTGGTAAATATATATTAATTACGTTTGCTAATCAATTTAAATCTTCTACTGGGTCGTTAGTCTGGTCGTGTAGTAATTATGTAACTATGTAAGCGCTTTGTGTTGAGAAGACAGAACTTCAACATTTCAAAAATTAACGCTCTTCATTCGCCTCACTCACCAATAACCCAATTCGTATATGGGAATATTTACTCCACTGTCACACACGCACACACGCACACACACACACACACACATAAATACATACACATACATACATACACATACATATATACATACATACACACATACATACATATATAGACATATTTGTATATATACATAAATACATATATGTATATATATGTATGCTTGTGTGTGTGTGTGTGTGTTTATTCATAACAACATGCATATTCCCGTTCCGTGTTCTTGAATTTGTACACCTCCAGTGTACAAAAGTGAAGTGCGTTGCTTAAGCTCGCAATTCTATGTCGTTATCTTCTCAACATTCAAATGTTGCTGCAACGGAATCCCAGTTTTATCCTTTTCAGCGGCACATAATGAATTCATACGAGCTTCAAGAGCAGACTTCTTGTAAGACCCCATCACCATCACCACCATATGCCTCTCTGTTTAAAATGTCATGAAACACCAGGATATGAATCTTGAGACAGGCTATCTTTTGAGACTTGGCTTTAGTCATCCACGAATAAACTTAGTAATATAGATCTAAATCAAATGAGGCAATGAATTCATATCTAAAATGAATCAACGTAAGATCAAACAATACTAAACGAAAGCACAGCAACTATGTCTTGTTTAAATATTTACTATTCAGTTCTCTCCGGAGTCTATTAATTTGCTTTGAGTCTATTTCAATTTATACTTGTAGCGATGTAGTTGTTTTGGTGATGATTCATGTCATCAGCTGCAGTTGAACTAAAGGCAGTTACATGTTTAGCAAGACAGCATATATAATAGTTCTTGACATCACAAGTATTCGATATATAACTCAACAAAGAATTGGCAAAGAACGAAGCAGGCCCTTTAGATATCAACGAGACATAATAACTATCTTCGGAAAGTAAAGGAAACAAAAACATTCAAACAAGTTTTCCTGGGGATTATAATAATGGGAAGGGATGCTTTAATATCTCCCAAGATCTGTCTAGTGTAGCAAACAGAGTTACGTTAACCTAGACAGTACTATTTTAGCTAATCTAAGAAATAACAAACCACTAAGAGTGAAGATAGATTCAGCATCAAGTCGGATTTATGACTTTAGATATCAGTATGGATTAATCAGAGAGAAAAAATGGAAAATCACATAAAGAAACAACAGATTTACAAAATATATTTTTCAAGGGGTTGGAGGCTAGATAAACATTGAACACATTTTAGAAAATTACTATTTGTAAATCTCACAACGAGAGATATTCAGCAACAGTACTTTGGAGTAAAGATTGTTTGCCAACATAACATGGCAGTCCTGGTTTAGGACGAATGTTGCTGTAATTTAGCTCCAGGAGACATCGTCTCCAGCTGGTTATACGATTTATGTCCTTGTTCGAAAATATAAGGACACAGATCGTGTCGTATATCCAGCTTGAGACGATGTTTCCTGGGGTTTAATTACAGTAACATTCGTCCTAAACCAGGACTGCTATGTTATGTTGGCAAATAATCTTTACTCTGAACACATTTTGTTGGAGAGTTGAAATCGAGAGAACAATTACGAAAGGTTTGTTTATGGAGAAGTAGAAGTAGAAAAATAGATTAAGTACTAAACATATGTTTCTAGAGAAACAGGGTAAGTAGGTTAGGTCTACCCAGAGCTCTAGGACTTGCAAGGCCGGAGAACCTGGTTTTTCATGACGTACAAATGATCGAGATGACAACTGCCTTTGAACGGGATGCCGGTGCATCACAGGATTAACTCCGCAGCTATCACTGGAGGCTCGTTTACAGCTGGTTGAACTGCGGCTCAAGAGCACAACGCACTAGCCGGGCTAGGAACCGAAATCACGATAGTTACATAGTGAGTGCAACACCGTAACCTCTATGAGATAGAGAGTAGATACGAAACGCATCTCTGTGAGTGAGTGGAATGAAGTCGATTGAAACCGTCTCCATCATGTTTTGTCTTTTGTTGTTATCTGACGCAACTCTGGCCAATAACAATTAAAGACAAATGAAGAGCGACTAAATTTTTGTAGCATATGAACTCAATGAATGGTTGATACTCAATACTAAATACCCCGTTTTTGAAGGACCCTTCTACCAAATCTTCTCTTTAATTCTAACAAAATATTTATTCATTCAAGATTAACGGATTATCAGAACATGCAAAGCCTGAGACGAAAGGATTACCATATTTAGCTTTTAGCTTTTATTTTGTGAATGTGCATCCCGTCCATATCATTCTGTCTTTTCATTTCACGATACTAGTGGTATACTGGTTCACTTTTCTCGACTATAATTCTTCCTGCCTAAACAGTGAAATCATTGAAACCAAGTTAAACATATTTTTTATTCATTTCTCCATTGTCCTCTCGTTAACGCCATCGTAAACAGCTGACAATAACCTTCTTCCGTTTCACGACTCAAACGTCTTGTATCTAGGAAACAAATTGATATTTGGTTTTATATGTAGCATCTTATAAAGCTTTGAACAGTTTCACTGAAGATTTCAAGAGGACTGAGGGTCTTAAATAAAGCCATAAGAACCAGAACTGTGAAGTCAGAAATAGAAATATATAACAGTGCAATAAAATATAAATGACTTTGATTAAAACCATTATCCACTTGTCTCTTCATCTTGCCTGGGAAACTTATTCGCATGATTTACTCTCTCTCTCTCTCTCTTTCTCTCTCTCTCTCTCTCTCTCTCTCTCTCTCCCTCTCCCTCTCTCTCTTTCTCTCTCTCTCTTTCCTTCTCTCACTTATTGGGCGGTGAAAAGAGGTAATATAATGAATATGTTTTATAAATTTATACACACACACAACACACGCACACACACATACACACATAAAATTCATGTATATATAGATACATGTATAGATATACACACACACACATTTATTTACGAATATATATAAAGTACATACAAGCATACATATACATACATAAATGTGTGCTTGTGTATGCATGTACGCATTTACATATGTCTCTATGCATCTGTGTGTGTGTGTGTGTCATTATTCACTTTTGTATGTGTGTATGTTTAGTTGTAAACATGTGTAGGTGTAGATCGAATTGCTGATTGATTTACAGTTAGGTGAATCCTGTTTGTTGTAAGGTTCACTCTTGAGATCGATATAGATGTGTGGATGTGAAGGTTATGTCTGTGAGTGTGTACATATATATATGTATGTGTGTATGTATGCACAGAGTAATGAATTAAAAGGAAGATAAGGCAGATGGTTTGAAGAGGAAGAAAAGAAGGGTAAAGTATGTGTTTAGGTTATTTCGTGCCATTTTACAACTCATGAAACCGTAAATGCAACTGGAAAAAGGTCGTAAAACAGCCTACTTACAGCTCGGCCGAGGATTGTCTTAATTATATTAGCAACAAAATAAAAACATCGACAATTGTAAGGAAAGATAAAGTTAATCAAGTGTAAACAATAACATCTGTTTATTATCTTAGAAATAGGGACATAAAAATATCCACAGCAATAAGAAAGAAAGTAAAATATATCTACTTAAATGTGTTTTTCGAACGTTTTTACGTAAGAATATTTCTACTGCATCTCTATCAAGCTTAGGATTTTTCAGATAATTTATGACGCTTGTTCACTTCTTATTTTTCTGTTATCATTCGTTTATTGATACTAAGGAAGAAAAACTCTTGCTTAATCAAAAACTAAGTAAAAATGCTAGGTCGGTTACCATGTTTTCCACTTTCAGAAGTATTTTAATTTCTACAACGGTTAAATACAGTAAAGAAGAAGAGAAGGCGAATCAATGAAAGGACCTCTAAACAGTTGACCGACCATCTATAAAGGTCAAATCTCCCTTTACCTTTCACTTATCGCAAAGAATTTTATCCGATTAAATAATTCTACTCCCATAATATATTTTTCTTTCTGACAAAGGCACATAACCAGAAATTTGTCGGGAGTGGCTTAACTGACCAAATCAACCTCAGTACTTGACCAAGAGGGATTAAAGTCAACAGGATTTCACAACGTCTTTTAAAAGGAAAAGACAGACTAGATAACATGGTCTTAGCTTTAAAATGGCGAAACAGTGAATGATGTAATAATGTAGTCTTAAATGCACTATTCCTGAAATCAGAATGAGTGGTCACTACTGGAAAGTCTTTATTCAAAGAACTCTGCTCAGTCAAGACTACTAACATGTAGCTAAAAAAAAAAAACATTAGCATTTTTCTGGCCGCCAAAAATTCTATATTTTTTAACAACCATTATTATTTTTTTTTTTCTATTGGCATAGGTTAAACAAATTTCTTTTGTCATCAGACAATATTTTGGTCCCTGCTATATTTCCTCTTCTAAATCATTTTTAATTAAACCATCTCGGATTAAATCAGTAAATCACCGGTTACTCTTAATACAAACACTTCTTTGGATTTTCAATGTTTAAAAATGTCTTTTTTCGACATCGTTGCTAAAATAACAAATCATGAAACAAAAATTGTTCAAACAAAAACAACACAAAATAATTAATAAAAACAACTGGAGGTTCGCCATTTTGTCATCTTATTGTTGTCATTTCTTAAAATAATGTGATTTTTACAGTATTATAGTGGAGCTGAGCTTTGTAGAATCAATATATTTAACACGTGTCATTATTGATAATAACAAAAGAGAAAAAAAGAGTTCACAACCAAATGAAGCATTTGCAGAGGAGTTTGGGGGAGACAAGGGGAAATAATGTTCGAATTACAAGTGTGAGCATGAGAGCGAAGAAACTACACACGAGAACAAAAACGTAACGATCATCATGGTAATGATGATGACGACGATGATGATGGTAGTGGTGGGGGTGGTGGTGGTGGTGATGGGAATGATGATGATAATGATGATGATGATGATGATGATGATGATGATGATGATGATGATGATGATGATGGCGACAGTGTTGATGACGATGCGGAGGAGAAGGAGAAGGATGATACAGGTGACGTGTAGTGCTGGTGGTGGTCGCAGTGATGATAATGGCTTTTATGTTAGCCCCGATGTTGATTGATAATGTCGATAAAATATCATGCTGGTAGTAATGAGGATGTAATTGTTGTAATGATGATGATGGGGTGGTGATGGTGGTGGTGGTGGTGGTGGTGGTGGTGGTGGTGGTGGTTGCAGTGGTGGTGATGCTGGTGGTGAAGCTGGTGCTGTTGGTGATTGCTGTTGGTGATTGCTGTTGTTGTTGATGTTGTTGTTGTTGGAGGTGGTGGTGGTAGCAAGCGTCGAGAATCATTAACACTGTCGGTGAATCGACAGAATCGTTGATGTTGAAGCGTCTCTACTTTTCGGGCAGAAGATGATGGACTGAACGACAAACTCAAACAAACTTCTCCGATGAGTTGAAATTTGCCTTGAATCTAAAAAAAAAATTAATTATAAAAAAAAATTAATTATAAAAAAACAACATTGAGATAATTGTTGGAGACACGTAAATGAAAGGGGAGATAATCTGAAAAACAAATTAAGAATTTTTTTTTTTTTTTTGTTACTTTTAAATCTGTTTTCCATACTTAGCATTGGGGGGATGTCTGGTTGTTGCAAGTAAGTAAGGGAACAGTTAGGGAAGTGTTTTTATCTAAGTTGCTCTTATAAGCAAAAAATGTATTAAAAAACGTATTAGGAACAATTATGTCCAGCAGTCATTTGAATAATTGCAAAAAATGAGCCAAGGGAATTAACTCAAGCAAACCAGCCTGTGTAGTAAATGACGAACCCGAAAATTTCTCATTGAATTAAAATTTATTTCTGACGTTGCCTGTCATCGTTCTTCGCATCGCTAAAATAGAGTCCTGCCAGATTCCGGTTATTAAAGTGCTGTTTACTATATTCCGCAGAATAAATTCGAGACGAGAATGGAATGACCATAGACGATCTTCGATTAAGATTATTTGTCTTATACCAGTATGTCAGGAGGGTAGAGTAATACTTATGACCTCTTCCGGGGCTTCTAAGAATGCCTTGAAATTGGCCATATTGGGAGCAAAAAAGAGAAGGAGGGAAAAAGTTATTTTCTAACTAAAGACCTAGTTTCCAGCAGACAAGATTCCACTAAAAATACTCGGGTCGTCGTGTGTAACGGGGTGTTCGATTTAGTCAACCAAGTGGACCACGGCGGGGTTAAAATCTTGATTGTAAGGCGCCGGAGAAATAATGCAAGGTATTCCATCTGACGCTCAAAGCATTTTGTTAATCCACAAACCAAGCATGGCAGTCGACCAGTATTTATCGATTCCGGGAGGCTGAAAATTAGTGTTGACTCCGGCTGTATTTGAACACGCAATATAAAAGAAACAGAAACGGCGGTGGCAGTGGCGGTGGCGGCGGCGGCGGCGGCGGTGGTGGTGGTGGTGGTGGTGGTGGTGGCGGTGCTGGTGCTGGTGGTGGTGGTGGATGTGGTGGTGGTAAAAATAAAACTGCGGAGGAGTAGGAAGAGGAATAGCAATAAGAATAAATAATGCATTAAATCCAGGATAGAATTTCTAACTAAAAAGAGGTGGATGAGATTAAATCGGAAAGTGATGTCAACCATGTCGCCTTCGTTCGAAACAACAACAACACAAACAGCATCAGTGACAACAACAACAATAGCAACAATAATAATAACAATAACTATAACAATAGCAATAATAATAATAATAATAATAACAACAACAACATCAATGTCAGAGTGAACTAAGAGCGAATGAAAAGAAATCAATATTTTTAAAAGTAGAACGGTCAGATTAGATTCTGTTGAAGAAAATAGAAATATTTCGGATATAAATTTGCCAACATTTGACCTTTACTCCAGTCTCTCACCATGACGACACACAGACATTTGATTTGTTTAATGTACTATTGCCTTATAATCGAAGAGAATCAATAGAAAACAGAGAGATCGGTCTTTAAAAAATTGACCCACAATAACTAGAACAACACTATAAAGATGGATGCCGGGTTAAAATGTTACAATGCTCGTCTTGCACCTAACTCTAGCTTTTTTTTCTTTCTGGGTTCTATTCACCAGCGTGACAACCTTGGCGTCCGCTGCTGTAACTTTGGGTTCAACAATATTGTGTGAGCGGATTGTGGAAAAGGAGTGTGGAAGCCTGTCATGTATATGTATGTGTTTGTGCGTGTGTGTGTGTTTATGTATGTATATATATATATATATATATATATATATATATATATATGTGTGTGTGTGTGTGTGTGTGTGTGTGTGTGTGTGTGTGTGTGTATGTATATATATATATATATATATATATATATATATATCTTTTACTCTTTTACTTGTTTCAGTCATTTGACTGCGGCCATACTGGAGCACCGCCTTTAGTCGAGCAAATCGACCCCGGGACTTATTCTTTGTAAGCCTAGTACTTATTCTATCGGTCTCTTTTTTGCCGAACCGCTATGTGACGGGGACATAAACACACCAGCATCGGTTGTCAAGCAATGCTAGGAGGACAAACACAGACACACAAACACACACACACACATATATATACATATATACGACGGGCTTCTTTCAGTTTCCGTCTACCAAATCCACTCACAAGGCTTTGGTCGGCCCGAGGCTATAGTAGAAAACACTTGCCCAAGGTGCCACGCAGTGGGACTGAACCCGGAACCATGTGGTTGGTAAGCAAGCTACTTACCACACAGCCACTCCTATATGTATATATGTATGTATGTATGTATGTATGTATGTATATTATTGCTTTTTATGTTCTGTTATAGTAAATACAATTTTACATTAATCTGTTGGGTTACTCAATACCTTTGTAGAGTACATATTCATTATTCTTTTACAAAAATTTTTTTGACAGTAACGTCGAAGTGTACGCTAGTTAAGCCATCGTCGGACCGCGGTGCATTAGAGTTAGTCGTGACTTTGGATGGTCTCTGTTGAGTTAAATTCATCTATGTGTATGTGTGTGTGTGTGTGTGTGTCTGTGTGTGTCTGTGTGTGTGTGTGTGTGTGTGTGTGTGTGTGTGTGTGTGTGTGTGTGTGTTGTAAACAGATATGGGCACTGTCCTTCCTTATAGTCTAACCACAGATGAAGATAGCTGGGTATTATCCGAAGTGTTTAGCGATAAGATTAGATACGTAAAATACACTGGGATTACACAGCATAAGAATAGGAATAGGAAAAGGAATATTTATGGCACAACCCAGTATTTTACCTAGAAGTAAAAACTAATATAGCTAGAGAATTTTTTAATTTAATAGATCACCATTTTCCTCCAGGGCATAAGTACAGAAAATATTGAACAGGATCTGCGTTAACGTTAGCTATTCGGGTGTTCTATCAGAGATTATAATGCCGTAAAGCTGAATAGAAGAGAGATGCAAACAGCTAGCCAACAAAGATCATGCACCTGTAAAATTCGCGAGAACTACCCACAAAACGGTAACTTCTTGGCAAAGTTGTTAGCATACAGTGCAAAAGTTGAATCAAACAGCAATGATCAGCTTAAAACATATATTGGGGCAACAGAAATCACATTCAAACGCCGTTATTACAAGCATAAACATTCGTTTGCTTGCCCCGGCAGATAATGTGCTACGGCTTTGTCGAAGTTTACATGTTTCTTGCATGTAAACTCCTCCCGAATTCGAAATTACCTGGTCTATTCTAGATACAGCGCTATTTTGCAGGAACGGAGCCTTCAAATCAAAGTTGTGATGTCACCTTTGCTTTAAGTGAAAGACTAGGAATTTTGATTCAAGACATGAATGTTTGAACAAAAGAAATGAACTTATTGGTTCATTTCTTATAGTCATGCGGCTAAGTATCTCTTATGTAAATACAACCTTCCTTGAATTTTTTCTCGTTCAGAGAAAAATCATTGGTTTTCAAAATGTTTATTTAACAGGTTTAATTAACAGGATATATGTTTCAATTTGGGCATGTGCCTGTGTATATGTGAGTATATGTATATGAGCGTATATATATATATATATATATATATATATATATATATATATATATATATATATACAGGTATGTTTTATATTTGTATGCATAAATATATAACTCTGTGTATACATGCATATCTAGGAGTGTGTCTGTGTGTATGTGTGGGTATTGGTGTGTGTGTGTGTGTGTGTGTGCGTATGCGTCTGCACAGGTGTATGCAAAATGAACCTGCATACAAAATAATTGAATTTTAAAAAACATTAATTAAAAGTATTAATTAAAAGTACATTATTTACATGTGACGGATATTTGTCCTCATCTTGTTTGTTGTTAACACAACGTTTCGGCTGGTATACCCTCCAGCCTTCATCAGGTGTCTTGGAGAAATTTCGAACCTGGGTTCTTATTCCCAAGGTATTTTTCGATGTTATTATTATTATTATTATTCAGGTTACGGCTTGGAATCGAACTCGGAATCTTGGGGTTAGTAGCCCGCGCTCTTAACCACTACGCCATATGCCCGTGAGCATAGGGCATTAACAACAAACAAGATGAAGTCAAATATCCGTCAAATGTAAATAATGTAAATAATGTAAATAATGTACATAATTCCTCGTCTCTTAAATATAGAACTGTAGTTAAAAGTATTATTTAAATGTATTATTTTGGAACATTGCTTAAAAGAGCAACGAAATTTTTTTACTTTTACTGTATGGAATTTACAATGTTTATAATAATATTGCCTCGAGAATCAGAAATGAAATCAAAAGCGTGATCTTGGAAATGGAAGCAGCCATTTCCACACGTGTCGTTCACAAAGGTTTTTCAACAGAAGAACATAAGGATAAGTGGAAAGAGAGAACTACAACGCTCTTATAAGGATAAGTACTTCTTTTTAACGTTCATTTCGTATTTCAAAAGAATATTTAGAATCGGAGCCTTTCACTTGTAATGTTTGAAAGAATACTCTACCTTTGTATTGAGACTTGCAATTTATCGCTTCTGCTAAATCAACAGATATATATATATATATATATATATATATATATATATATATATATATATATATATATATATATATATATATATATATATATATATATATATATATAGTTGTAGTATATTGTCAACTTAATGTGACAATCCCAATAAGGGAATATACTACTGCCGTTTAGCCCTAGGAAACTGGACCGTTTCCTGTCGGCCTTGACACAATTACTGTGTCCTTAAGTTTGTGAAGGGGAGACAAGCTCCCCCACCCAGCCTAGCCAGCATTCAGGGACATGTTTCTGAGTCTTTGCTCGTCATCAGCCTGAAGTAGCTTGCCAGCTGGATAGAGAGGCCTGTTTCTCCTTCACAAACTTATGTAAATCATAGTGAAGTTCATTCACTGAATTGTGTCAAGGCCGACAGAAAACGGTCCAGTTTCCTAGGGTTAAACGGCAGTAGTGTATTCCCTTATTGGGATTGTCACATTAAGTTGACAATATACTACAACTTTATCGCTCCACTACTGCTTAAATCTCTCTGAGAGATTTAGAAATATTATATTTCTAATTTTGCTGATCAGTGAATGAACTTCACTATGATTTACATAAGTTTGTGAAGGAGAAACAGGCCTCTCTATCCAGTTGGCAAGCTACTTCCGGCTCGTCGTACTGATTTGAATTGCTTCTGCCTAGTTTAGTGAGTTGTTTCTGTCCTTTTTGTTGCTGTTTGGTGTGATTTTTGTCAAGTTTCAACTGTTTTTCTTGTGGAATTGCGCCCTGCGGGGCAAAAATTTTCTTTTTTGCTGCTCTCTTTTAGAGAGATAGCAAACTACCATCGTGTAAAACGAAAACTTTTTCAATATGGATAACGAAATGACCTTTCTACTGTGTGATGAGGACTTTCCTCTTTTACAAGAAGAAATTTGTTTCAATAATACACAAGTATTTCAAGTAGACCCAGAAGTAACCAAGGAAGAGAAAAAGGCCAGCAGTTTTTCTTCCGCCGTAGGCGGACAATTTGAAGCAATGGAGGTGATACCCGAACAGTGGTACAAGTACAGAAACCTAATAAGGAAAACAGACGACATAACAAGGTTAATACCGCCAAAGGAAACTATCCAAGAGTTGGCGGTAAGAACCGTTATCTACAAAGTGTACAATTGCAAAGAAAGGCGCATCATGATGATGAAAACGGATGCAATTGAAAAGTGTCTTGCCCCTGTGTGGGAAAAAATAAAATATGTCGGTAGAGGGCCTCGAAATGCTACAGTAGAGGCCCAATTCGAATCCGCAGAAATTGCGAAAGTAGTATCAACACAAACGTTGAAAACCGAAGAGGTAATGCTCTTACCCACATACCTGGGTCGGAGAACTGCAAAAATCACAATAGAAGACATTCCACCCGGGTATGACGTAAACTGGTTGGTAGAAGCTTTAATTTACGACGTGGAGGATCAAGTGGAAGTACTCACAATGAGAAGGAGGAACGCACTCAATTGGAAGGGGCAGGCGCTAGAGCTTATAGTTCTAGCGTCAAACGATACCCTCGAGACCAGACCAGACAGGATATTTATAGGGGAAGGTCTCAGTGCAAGAGTGTCGGTGGAGGGACGGAGGCCCAGATGTTTTAAATGTGGAGAAAAGGGCCACGTGCGCTCCGAATGTGTAAAAATAAAAAAACCGAACCAAAAAAAAGAAGTCCCTCCCCAAAGGGAGAAAGAAATACCGGAGAAAACTGAACTTAAAAAAGATGACAAACAAGGAAAAACGAAAACACCGGAAGTCGTAATAGAAAAAGGAAAAAGTAAGGAAGAAGCGGAGTTTGAAGTTGCCAAAAACAAAAGGAAAAAAACCCATTGGCCCAGACTCCCCTCCCCCTACAAGAAAAAAAGAAAAAACGCAAAACATACAAGAAAAAATACCCTCGTTCACTCCCAAATTGAAACCCGCTCCTAAACCCCCGCAAGAAAGAATTGTTTCGTACACCATCAAAAACGAAGTATTACACGAACTAATAACAAAAAAAAACTATACGATAATGGGACCGATTGAAGGTAAACCGCCGCACATACGGTTGGCGAGGATAAGTGCCGAACACTACGAACAATTCAAACGGAGATATGCTGACGATATTTTTGATGTGAGTCAGCATGTCGTGAAAGAAAAAATTATTTTAAAACCAACGGCTACACCAGTCATAGAAGATACCGGAGGAGGGGACGATGCAAGTCGTGAAACCCCTCCTGCAAAGGTAATGTAAACTTTTTTTTCATGGAAGTTAAGATAGGGTGTATAAATGTTCGTGGCCTGGGGTCCAAATGGAAGCAGACATGCCTCCTAAACGACCTCAGGTCGCGAAAGATAGATATATGTGTTGTGACTGAGTCCAAGCTGAACGGCCCACAGGCGTTCTCACCTCTTCTTAATGATTACGAGAAAGTTATTTCTCCGAGTCAAGGAGGGAGTGGCGGCGTTGTGGTACTGTTCAAAAAAAGCTTGGATGTACAGGTAAGTGCAGTCTTTCTAGACCCAGAAGGTAGGCTGGTCGTTCTGGATGTGACACACGCGAATAAGCAGTCTTTCAGGTTGGTAGCACTATATGCTCCGCAAGAAAATAGACAAACGGTTTTTTTTCGAGATTTGGAAAATTTCCTAGCGACGTCGAAAACTTTAGTGTTAACAGGAGACTTCAACGCTATTCTCAACGCGCAAGTGGATAGTGGTGGCTCAATCAATAGAAGGGAAAGCCCTGGCCTAAAAAGGCTACTAGCAAGCTATAAACTAGTAGACCGCTATAGACTGGATGAACCGTTCGTTCCACAGTGGACGTGGTCTAATAACGACGGTTCACAGAGGTCTTACTTAGATAGGGTAATTATAAAAGACAGTGATAGGGATATAGTTAGTTGTCCACAATTTCACTGTACTTCCTACACGGATCACAAATTTGTGACATGTAGGATGCAGTTAGCTAAGTGTCATAGACAGGGACCCGGGTACTGGAAGATGAACAAGTCTATTTTGACTAGTAAAGTCTTCCGTGCTCGGGTGAAGGAATTAGTGCAGAGGGCATTATGTGGAGCCATCGTTAATAACAGATGGTGGTGCGCCCTCAAAAGAGCCATACGTTTAGAGTCTCTTAGATTTAGTAAAGAGCTAAGTTTAGAGAGAGCAAGAGTAGAAGGGAATCTAACTAAGGAATTAGAGGAGGCCATAGTATCAGGCTCTGCATCCAGAGTGTTGGCGGCGAGGTCGGTATTATTCCGTCACCTCCAAGCCAAACACGAAGGTAGTAGAGTCAGGGCTAAGTTACGCGCGGTAGGCAGAGAAGGTATTAATGTTGCCGGATGGGCCCGTCATGTGGAGAGTCGGAGAGGCAGAAATGCTTCTGTGCAGTCTTTAATTGACGAACAGGGGCGCCGGATCGAAGGACAGGAGGAGATGCAGAAGGCCTTTCATCAGCATTTCGCACGGTTGTTTGGGACGAACGAGACGTTGGCCCATGGGGAGCCCTTAAGGGATGTCCTGGCTGACGGACCGCGACTCTCAGCAAGCGAAGTGGGGCGTTGTGAAGGGCCGATCACAGCTGCGGAGGTCAAAGAGGTACTGGCAGAGAGCGCGCGGGACAGGTCGCCGGGACTGGATGGTCTGCCCTACGAGTTTTATAGTGCAATGCCGGACTTGTTCGGACACTTGCTGGCTGGCGTGTACACGAACTGGCAACAGAATGGGAGAATTCCCTGCTCTGTGAGTCGGGGAGTGGTAACGCTGGTCAGAAAAGACCCGAGCAAGGGGGACCATATCAGTAATGTCAGGCCCATAACTCTACTGAATGTAGAGTTAAAGATTTTGGCCAAGGTGCTAGCAAAAAGGTTGACGGCTGTCGCGGATAAGCTTGTCGGGAGGGCGCAAACATGTGCCATTCCTGGCAGGTCGATCCAGGACAATCTTCATCTCTTACGCTACACCTTAGACAGGGTGGGGAAAGTTTCCGGTAAAGGTGGGGCATTGGTCCATTTAGACCAAAGTAAGGCCTTCGATAGGGTTGATCATCGGTACCTGGCGGCAGTCCTTGAGGCGGCTGGGCTAGGCCCGGATTTCCGCGGTTGGATCAAGGCCATTTATGGTGGCATCAAATCCACGGTTCAGGTGAACGGTTACCTGTCGGAGCCGTTTGAGATCAGGCGTTCAGTCCGTCAAGGGTGCCCCCTGTCTCCGCTTCTGTATGTTCTGTCTCTCGAGCCATTGCTGCGGAGGTTGGAGAAGTTGGGAAGCACCACTAATGAAATCGGATGTGGTAAAGGTGTTTCGGCGTATGCGGATGACGTCACCATCACCGTATCCAAGATGACTCAGCTACATCGCGTAGCAGAGGCAATCAGAAGATACGAGACGGTGGCAGGGGCAAAAGTTAACATGGACAAGTCTGTAGGTTTGCGGCTCGGCACCTGGAGCAGCAAGCCGATAACGTCCAGTGTTGTTGGACACTGGACGGATGGCCCTGTTAAGTTGCTCGGAGTTTGGTTTGGTCCGGACTCCCAGACGGAGAAAAATTGGAGCGAGGTGACGAACAGGGTAGAAGCGCTATCCCGGACTTGGTCTGGAAGGGCGCTGTCCCTGAAAGGAAGGGCGGAGGTGGTGCAGACGTTTATTGCGTCAGTTATCACCTACCGCCTCACCGTCGTCCCCTGCCCTGATTTGTGGCTAAACAAGCTGGTTCGGATTCTCTTCCGCTTTTTGTGGAGGGGAAAGCCGCTTGTGAGGCGCTCCGTGTGCTGTCAGGAACCGTTAAAGGGTGGCCTAGGGATGCCGTGGTTGTTGATGTGCAAATATGCACTGAGACTAAGGCATCTCTGGTCTTACCTGGATGGTGGTCAGGTGTGGAATTTGCTCGCCGAGGAATTCTTTCCACGACCAGCCTCTCTAGAGGGATTTAAACCCGGTTTAATTAAAAGACAGAAATCGACTGAATGGCAAAAGGAATGCCGGCAGGCACTTGAGCTAATCCACAAGGCGGGTAAGGCCGGCAGCGGGAATACCACCTCTGCGTTTTACAAAGGGTTGGTAGAGTTTAAAAGTGACGACGTGCTAGGAGAGACACTGGGGCTCGATGAGAACCAGCTATCCAACCTGTTTCGGAACACTTTCAGGGCGGGGTATTTGGATAATTACCAAAGATCCCTGAATTGGCAGTGTTTCAGGAATGCTTTACCTGTCCACGAGAAATTG
The DNA here is from genome assembly GCF_046866305.1 of Octopus bimaculoides. Lineage (NCBI taxonomy): Eukaryota > Metazoa > Mollusca > Cephalopoda > Octopoda > Octopodidae > Octopus > Octopus bimaculoides. The sequence continues at coordinate 17,598,071 of NC_142949.1, read as the reverse complement.
TCCAGGCACGGGATTTCAGTGCCACCCGAATGTCCAAGATGCGGGCAGGAGAAGGAAACCATCCTGCACGCTCTTGTTCAGTGCACCCATCTTTCGGAGATGACAATTTACGTCGAACACGTGCTGTCGCACCTAGGAAGAGTACAGCTATCGGCTGAGTCTGTGATTAAGAATGCACCGCCCGCCGGACTACCTAAGGAAGGTGAGGCTTGTTTCCTATGTACAGTCGCAGTTATGAAAGAGTGTGCATGGAGAACTCGAATGCAAGGTATGAAGACAAGAACCTTCATCTCCGGCCCTGGAATGCTATACTATTTCAGGTACCACCTGAAAAGCAAGATAGGGCTGGAGAGAAGACACCTGTCTAGAAGAGTATATGAGGAAAGATGGAAGGAAGTAGGAAGGAAGTTGCGAGTGAGCGGCCCTACTTAAAACTTTCCTGAAAAAATACAAAGGTGTAGACTGGTGTACCCTGGAATTAGGTGTAAACCATTGGTAATATTCCAAGTTTTGTAGAAAATTTTTTAAATATATATATTTTTAAACGTATATTTTTTCAAAAAAAGCTAAAAAGACTCACTAAATGACAATTCTTAAATGTTTGTAGTGTCCTGTATTGTCCAATCTATGTAAGATATTATTATCGTAATAAAGAGAATTGGCAAGCTACTTCAGGCTGATGACGAGCAACGACTCAGAAACATGTCCCTGAATGCTGGCTAGGCTGGATGGGGGAGCTTGTCTCCCCTTCACAAACTTAAGGAAACAGTAATTGTGTCAATGCTATAGATTTATAGAAGATAAATATCAGCCAAGTAACGGGGGTTCAACATAATATCAATACGTCTTCGAGTGTCCCTCCCTTCAAGGATTAAATACTAGAGAGTTTTCCCTGTAGAACATGAATTCTGAGAGGAAAATTTGCTATAATTGTAAAAAATAATACAGCGATGTATTCATATCGGCAATCTGTTTCTTTTTTTCTTTTTTTTTTTTCTTTCAACGTTCTACTCATTAAGAATTATGAGCAATATAAATTTATTAATGCAGTTTTACTTTGGAAATTATTAATAAAATTGTGCAATTGTATGCGAAACATCCATCAAGCTTGATGAGTCTCGGGTCAATGACACATTGACAATATCGCTAATGGAGAATCTCATATTGTAGGAGGAGAGCCATGAATACACAAACGCTAAACAATTCTCTCTAGGAACAATCATGAGATGATGATGATGATGATGATTCTACTCTACTGCTACCACTACTACTACTACTACTAATAATAATAATAATAATAATAATAATAATAATAATAATAATGGTTTCAAATTTTGCCACAAAGACATCAATTTTAGGAGTTAGGGGAGGAGTGTGTCGATTATATCGACCCCAGTGTTCAACTGGTACTTATTTTATAGACCCCGAAAGGATGAAAGGTAAAGTCGACCTCGGCAGAATTTAAACTCAGAACATAACGACATGTGAAATACCGCTAAGCTCTTCGCCAGGCGTGCTAACGATTCTGCCAATTCACCGCCTTATTAATAGTAATTATTATCATTATTATCATTATTATTATTATTATTATTATTATTATTATTATTATTATTATTATTATTATTAGCGTAGAAGAGTGCACCAACAGTGAAGGAAAAAACATGCAGAATATTTGGTAAACATTAGACAAGACCTGCTACAGTATGCTGCTAATGCAGAAGGAGCTAACAAAAATGGACTTCAGAGTGCTCATGAATTCCGATGAAGAACAGCTAACGAGAGAAAAGAAACCCTACTTCGTATGGAATTACATGGTCAGATCCACCGTGGACCCAACAAATTAAAACACCAGGGAGCCTCATAAAGGTGGCTCAACAAGAGTGACATAAAAAAGAATACTGAAAGCCTAATCATCGCTGCCCGGGATCAGGTATTGAATACCAACTTAGTGAAAAAGAATATATACCACAAAAGTGCAACAGACCTCTGCAGAATGTGTGGGAAGAGGGTCGGAAGTGTGATGCACATTGTTAGTGCTTGTGAAAGTCTTGTACAGAAAGAGTACAAGCATGGACACGAAAAGGTAGCCCAAAACCTCCACTGGCTACTATGCTGCAAGTACGGATATGAGGTTACGTGTACATGGTACCAACATACACCGGAAAAGGTAATGGACGAAAAGGGGAAGGCAAAAACCCACTGGGACTTTGACTTCAAGACAGCCAAATTGTTAGAGCACCGAAGGCCGGATATAATAACCTTTAGGAGGGACAAATAAGAATGACTAATAATTGGTGTGGCAGTACCAGATCAACATATATTCATGAAAGAAGGAGAAAAGGTTGATAAATAGGGAGACCTGAGAATTGAGATCGCTAAGATGTAGCAGCTACGAGCGTCAAACATAAAGGTTCTCCATATTGTCATCGGAGTATTGGGTTCAATACCTCCCAACCTGAAAAAAACATCTGAAAACCTTAGAAATACCCTACAATCTAGATGAATCGCAAAAGTCGGCATTACTTGGAACGTTACACATATTGCGTAAAGTACTGTCTGTCTGAGGTCCTTATTGTGACTTGACAAACAGTACAAACAACCGGTAGACACAATATCTTCAATCAACAACCTCACGATATTGTATACTGTGCGACGTCTATGATAATAATAATAATAATAATAATAATAATAATAATAATAATAGTAATAATAATAATAATAATAATAATATTAATAATAATAATAATAATAACACCTACATGAACTTCTAACTTGTTGTCTCTTGAGGTCTCTGGGTGAGACTTGGATCCAACTTGTACAAATGCAAAACAAAAGTCAAACATAAAATAATAATAATAATAATAATAATAATAATAATAATAATAATAATAAATGCGAAAGAAATAGATAGAGAAAAATCCCAGCAATGGCTGAGAAGCTCAGGACTCAAAGCAGAGACTGAAAGATTTTTAATTGCTGCACAAGACCAAAGCCTCCCCACCAGAAATTACCAAAAACACATAATGAAAAGAAATATAACAAGTAACTGTAGAATATGTGGAGATGGACAAGAAACAATAAATCATATTATCTCTGGCTGCCCAGTCCTGGTTAAGAAGGAATATATTCACAGACACGACAGAGCTGGGACCTATATACACTGGAAGCTATGCCAACACTATGGAATAACAACAGAAAAAAGATGGTATAAACACACGCCAGAAAAGGTCACAGAAAACGAGAAAGCAACCATACTCTGGGATATGCCAATACACACAGATGGAGAAATTAAGGCAAATAGACAAGATATAATTGTCAAAGATCATGAAGAAAAAAAATGCTTTCTAATTGATGTATCAATACCAGCAGATGACAACGTTTCTCTAAAAGAAATGGAAAAACTTTCAAAATACAAAGACCTGGAAATAGAGATAACTCGAATGTGGAATCTAAAAACAGAAACAATTCCTATCATAGTAGGTGCCTTAGGTATAATAAAAAAATATTCAGACAAATACATAACAAAAACCCCAGGACTTACAAATATATATAACATACAGAAAATTGCACTACTGGGCACTGCACACATTCTACGCAAAACACTTTCAATACAGTAAACATAAGAGCACCACAGCAAACCACAGCACATACCCAAGGCGCACAGAGCTGCGCTCGGTAGTGAAGTGAAAGCACGTTATAAAAATAAAACTACTGAACAATAATAATAATAATATAGTTGTCAAAGATCATGAAGCAAAAAAATGCTTTCTAATTGATGTATCAATACCAGCAGATGACAACGTTTCCCTAAAAGAAATGGAGAAACTTTCAAAATACAAAGACCTGGAAATAGAGGTAACTCGAATGTGGAATCTAAAAACAGAAATAACTCCTATCATAGTAGGTGCCTTAGGTATAATAAAAAATATTCAGACATAACAAAAACACCAGGACTTACAAATATATATAACATACAGAAAATTGCAATACTGGGCACTGCACACATCCTACGCAAAACACTTTCAATACAGTAACCATAAGATCATCACAGCAAACCACAGCACATACCCAAGGCGCACAGAGCTGCGCTCGGTAGTGAAGAGAAACGTCGCTATAAAAATAAAACTTCCGAATAATAATAATAATAATAATAATAATAATAATAATAATAATAATAATAATAATAATAATAATAATATTCCAACAGATGGCCATCCATGCTCGTCATCAAATAACCAAAAGAAAAAGAATGAAAAATGGTCTAGGGAAGATAATAAAGAAGTTCTTACAGCCTTCTACCATGCCATATATTTCCCTACAGATAAATCTAATACTGTACAAACCTACTTAAACTGGAGACAGAAACACCTTGAAGTAAGACCCTACATAGACAGTAACAAACTTGCCAACGTCAGAAGAAACATTATGAAAAAAAAATTACTAACTGAAGTAGAGATTGACCAAATTAAGCAAGCAGTAAAGGATAAAAAGAATGAAACTGCAGCTAAAGAAGATAGTACAGAGGAAATAATTATAAACCAGCCCAAGGCTGATGAAAATACAGTAATGATTGAAAGAGTTAAGGTAACTGATAGGCAAAGTGAAATACTCTCTGAACCAACCATAAACACTAATGCAGGTGAAAATCAAATAGATGAAGGAAGTCATACAGAAATCGACGCAACAGAACTACATGATCTAAAAAATCAAATCATGATTGAATGGCCGAAAATTAAAGAAACTAGTATGAATGAACGCGACACTCTCCCAAAAATTCGCAATTCTAACCAAAACCTGAAGATAATTGGTAAAATCCGCCTTGCACTTAAGGATATAATTTCAGCTAATGATGTTGATATTACAGATCTCAACCACCTGTACTATGCATCCGCAAGAATCTCAACGATTCTATGTGGTGAAAAGTTTAGAAAAAGACAACACTCCCACAAAAAGCCTTCTTGGCAAGAACGCATTCAACACCAAATTAAGCTGCTTAGATCTGACATAGAATGTTTGAAAAACCTTAAATTTGACAAGAGTATCAAACCTACAAAGACCCAAAGACTAAAGAAAAAATATAATATGAAAACCATAGTTGACATTGATGCCACCATAGAAACCATCAAGCAAAAGGTATGTGCTAAAGCTGCCCGCATAGCAAGGTATGAAAAGCGTGTTAGATTCTTCCGAGATAATAACATGTTCAAAAATAACCCCAAAAATTTCTACAGGAAGATAGGGAAAACACCAGTAACAATAAAGTCTGTCCCATCAAAAGAAGAAGTGCAAGAATTTTGGAATAAAATCTGGGCAGAAGATAAAACACACAATGAAAAGGCCCCTTGGATTGATAGAATATCTACAGACCTAGACTCCTTAGAGGAGCAAAAGTGGGAGGGGGTCAAGGTAGAAGATATAAGATCTGCTCTCAAAAGATCAAGCAAATGGAAGTCTCCAGGAAAGGATAAAATTCCTAACTTCTGGTTGAATGCCTTCCCACAAAGCCATGAACTGCTAACAAAACTTTACAACGATGTTTTGCAAAATCCTAGTTTGATGCCCTGTTGGCTAGTTAATGGTTTAACATTCCTGCTTCCAAAAAATGAGGAAACAAACGAACCAAAAAATTATCGCCCCATAACCTGCTTAACAACAATGTATAAGACGCTAACATCTGTCCTAACCGAGTACACCTATAGTTTTTTTAATAGAAAGTAGCATATTCCCTAATGAGCAAAAGGGATGTAAACGTGGATCTTATGGTTGTAAAGATCAGCTACTCATCAATAAGATGATCTTAGAAGATTGTCACAAGCGACACAAAAACTTGTCAATAGCCTGGATAGACTATAAAAAGGCCTTTGATAGCCTACCACATAGGATTAGGAAATGTCTGGAAATGTACAAAATAGCTCCTACTCTGCGAAACTTTTTATCTGTAAGTATGAGATCATGGAGAACCACACTGATGTTGAACAATGACAATGAATCTCTAAATGCTGGAGATGTAAGAATTTCATGTGGCATTTTCCAGGGTGACTCACTATCACCACTCCGCTTCTGTCTAGCCCTAATACCGCTCTCAAAATTGCTCAATGATGCACAGTATGGTTATAAAATATTTGATAAAAAATATAAATCATCTCATTTACATGGATGATTTAAAGCTCTTTGCAAAAAATGACCAACAACTCAAAGGCCTACTAGAGATTGTTAAACAATTCAGTGATGACATCAAGATGCAATTTGGCCTTGATAAATGTGCAAAAGCTACCTTTATCAAAGGAAAAATGACAAAAACATCTAATGTGAACCTTGACCAGCAAAATGTCATAAAAGAGTTAGAACCAGCGGAGAGCTACAAATACCTAGGGGTAATTGAAGGGGACAATATCAAGCACTCAGTGATGAGGGAAAGGATCAGAAGAGAATGTTATCGCAGGGTGAGAGCAATACTGAAGACAGAGCTGAACGCGAGAAACAGGATCGAAGCGAACAATGCTCTAGCCATACCAGTCGTGACTTACAGTTTCAACATCGTTAACTGGTCAATTACTGAAATATGTAATGTTGACAGAAAAATACGAAAACTGTTGACAATGCATAGAATGCACCACCCTAAGGCAGATATAGAACGTCTTTATCTGCCAAGAAAAGAAGGAGGCCGAGGACTTCTACAGCTGGCATTATCAACGAAGGTAGCCACAATTGGCCTAGACACCTATCTGAAAAACTCTGAGGACTGGATGCTAAAACTTGTCTTAAAATATGAAAGCAAGAAAGCATCTTACTCAGTAACAAAACAGGCAAAGGAATATCTAAGTGAATTCCAATTGCAACAAATTCAAGAATTAGACGAACTAGAAACACCTGCAGAAAAAGCTAAGCGCTTGAAAACCCGTGCTAAAATTGCTGCCTTAGCTATTATGAATGAAAAATGGCATGGAAAACCTCTCAATGGCAAATACCCAAAGAGAGCGAATAATGCAGATATTGACAAAGCCCTTACCCACCAATGGTTAATGGCCTCTGGCTTGAAATCAGAAACAGAGGGGTTTATCATAGCAGCCCAAGATCAATGCCTACCTACAAAGAACTGCCAGGCCAACATATTAAAGAACGGCAGCTCCCCATTATGTCGTATATGCCAACAACAAAATGAGACCATCGATCATGTTGTCTCCATGTGCAGTCTGCTTGCGCCTACAGAGTATCTCAACAGGCATGATAGAGCTGCACAATATATTCACTGGGTAATATGCAAAAACCTGGACTTGCCCCATGATAAAAACTGGTGGGAACACAAACCACTCCCAGTACTTGAAAATGATCACATTGCACTCCTCTGGAACTTCACCATTCAAACTGACAGAAAGATAGACGCAAATAGGCCAGACATCATACTGAAAGACTTCAGACAAAAATCATGCCTCCTCATTGATATGACTGTCCCAATCGATATAAACGTATCTGTCAAGACCTACCAAAAACTGAGCAAATATAAAGATCTTGAAATAGAAATTAGCAAAATGTGGAATCTGAAGACGAAAACAATACCTATTGTCATAGGTGCCCTGGGAATGACAGCGAAACGGGCTGATTACTACCTAGATCAGATTCCAGGAAACCCCAAAATGGCTGAAGTTCACAAAATAGTGCTCATGGGAACTGCCCATATCCTACGTAAAATACTGTCTATGTGATCTCAAATTTTAAAGCAAACACATAATTTTCTTACGGTTTCTTAAACATTCACTTGAACAAAACTGTACAAATCCAAATATATGGTACCCTAGGCATAACACCTACATGAACTTCTAACTTGTTGTCTCTTGAGGTCTCTGGGTGAGACTTGGATCCAACTTGTACAAATGCAAAACAAAAGTCAAACATAAAATAATAATGATAATAATAATAATAATAATAATAATAATAATAATAATAATAATAATAATAATAATAATAATAATAATAATAACAATAATGATAATAATAATCCAGAAGTGTGGTAGGGACATCGGTATGGAATTTGAGATTGCCAAATGCTCAGTACTTTATTAGGAAGAAAGCATTCAGCCGAGGATTGCGGTTACCATCAGGAGAGACCATGAGTGAACCCGACGGTAGTGGGTATAGACATTTAGGGATTTTGGAGCTGGATGACATTCTACACAGAGAAACGAAAGTCAAGGTCAGCGAGACGTATCAAAAAAGGGTGAAGATGATGTTGAAATCCTACCTGGATGCCAAACATTTGATTACCGCAATGAGTATCTGGACAGTTGTGGTAGCCAGATATAGTGCGACCATCCTCAAATGGACTAACGAGGAAATATCAACACTGGATAGAAGGACGAGAAAGTTGATTATGCTGCATGGGACGCTACACCCTAAAGCAAACGTAAACAGATTATATGAAAAGAATGATGGCAGAGGACTAATTAGTATAGACCATTGTATAAGGAGTGAAAGGAGAACGCTTGCCAAGTATTTGATAAATATTGATGAAGACCTGCTGCAATATGTCACGAAAGGTATGGGTTTAAATGCAAATGAAATGATGGGCAGGGAAGAGTTTAACCAAAGGGCTGAGGGAAAAAGAAAAGAAGACCTTCTAGAAATGAGAATGCATAGACAGTTTGAAAGGAATACACAGGACTTTAAGGATAACACAGCATCGTGGGCATGGCTTGAGCGAGGTGATTTGAAGCGTTCCTCCGAAAGCCTGATCATTGCTGCACATGACCAGGCTCTCGCTACCAAGTCAGTGAAGTATCACATCTATAAAACTTCTGACACCCAGAAATGCAGACTCAGTGGAAAGAGTGTGGAAAATGTGACCTACTTGGTAAATGGAACTGAGAGCATTGCACAAAAAAGTATACAAGGTCATACTGTCAGATCATCGATGTAGCCATACCAAACGACATGAATGTTGTGAGTAAAGAGGTTGAAAAGATCACCATGTACTCAGAATTGAAATTGGAAATGGCAAGGATAATGCGAAAGGATAATGTAAAAGTGATACCAGTGGTGATCGGAGCGTTTGGCTCAATCCCATTGAAACTTCAAGACTTCTTAAGGCAACTGGAAATCCGATGCAAGATTGATTGCAAAAAGCAGCCTCATTGGACACAGCGCACATCTTAAGGAAAGTATTATCTGCCTGGGGTCCGTGTTGTGACTTGACAAATGACTAAAGACTACGGTTCATTTTTACCTGCACTGTGTTACGAAGAAATAATAATAATAATAATAATAATAATAATAATAATAATAATAATAATAATAATAATAATAATAATAATAATAATAGTAATAATAATAATAATTACTGTAATAGTGATGATATATATATATATATATATATATATATATATATATATATACACACATATATATATATATATGCATACATATATCTATAAATATATGCTTGTACACTCTTATGACAATTAAGGGACAACAAAAACTAATTAATTAAACTGGCTTAGAATGGTCGAGTCTAAGTAGACCAAAACTGTATGAAATGCGACGAATGAGATGCGAACTTTGCCTCAATGAGTCACTCCAAGTACTTACGTCAGAGAGTAACCTAATTAGAGATACCTAATTAGAGATACGCTGTATTTCTAAAATAAATCCTTCACCAAGTTCCCTAGAGAACTTTAATTCCATACTGAGAGACAATGGTCAAGATTAGTGTGATGCCTAAAGGATAAATGAGAGTTGTCTAATTTTTTTTTTTTCATGATTGTACTTTATCTTTTAAAATTCCATTTGATTTTTTCATTTTCAAACTAATATTTTTTCGCTCTGTCTACTATCCTCTTTAGCAATGTATATCTTTCTCTACTTTCCCATCATAATACTGTCACTGCTGATTCTTTCGTTCCATTTCCCCTTCGTTTTGTCTAATAAACTTCACTGCCAGTGCGTAGCTATAGTAATAATGCAAATGAAGATTTAAGCTGACAACGGGAGTAATGGCTAATATCAAATTCCACAACAATATCTTGACACTATTTTATCTGAAGACAATACAAATGTTTTTACTACTGTTATCTCTTTCATTTCTATCACGTATCCCTTCCTGCCTTTATTCTTCAATCCGGTACCTCCCCTCCTCTATTTTCTCTCTTCATTTTACTCTTTCTTTTCCTTCTTTTTCCTTCAGCTCTCTCTTCTGGCCCATCACTTTCCTTTCCCCTTTTCTCTTTACCTCTCTTCCACTTACCTTATAATACTTACCTCTTTTCACTCCCCTTCCTATGCATGTATCGTTCATTTATCATTGCTCTGCTTCGCTCTCAGCAGAATAACAAGAATCTGTAAGTTCGTTAAATTTTTTACACAATCATTGGCCCGATTGAGTAAAGCAATCAACGGACGAACCTATACTGACTACAAGAAACAGCTGTAAATCAAATTTACTACAACAAAGAAATGTGTAATGAACATCATTTATACCGTGTCTTAAATAAATAGAAAAATAAATAAATATGTATATATATATATATATATATATATATATATATGAAATAATGAAGGCGGCTAGGCGTAATATAAAACGAAAAGGGGAAATTTCAATTGCCACTAATAGACTGGGTTTTATATATATATATATATATATATATATATATATATATATATATATATATATATATATATATATATATATATATATATATATATATATATATATTTGCATATTTATATACATAAATAAACATATGCATACATATATATATATATATATACATTCATACATACATACATACATACATACATACATACATACATACATACATACATACATACATACATAGACATATAGAATTTATCATTATTTCTAGCGAGTAGATGTCCTATTATAGGCATCTCTGCATTTTAAATGAATAATACATAGACATATATGTAGGCATTTATGTGTGTGTGTGATCAAGGCATCATAATGTAGAATGGAGAGTTGCAGATCTTCAAAATTTGTATTTTAAAGTATTTCTTTCATATTATATTCCGATACGTGTTTCTGCTGAATAAGTGACCTAGTGTCCTTTCATGTAGCCCCTATGTACATTTAGTTGATTAATATTAAACCATTTGCAATGCACATTCATCTAAATGTTGACAATCCTATGCAACTTTGTTCGAGGTGGTTGAAGTGAAAGTTATATATAAATTTATATATATATATATATATATCAGAAATTAAAGAAGGAAGAGGCAAACACTACATAGTTTTAATATAATCTTTAATATATCGACTGGTTTCGCTTTCGCTATTCATGATATTAAAATTTAATTATTTAAATACGTATTTTCTTGAGAAGAAATTTTTAGGGCCATGTTGTGTGTGATATTTTCGAGTGAATGATGCAACCAGTAAAAAACTAAGAGGAGATAATTGGTTATCGTTATTATTGTTATTATTTCCACATAAAGGTAGGAATAAAACACTGGATGACTTCTGCGACCATATCAAAAAATTTATCATATACTTTCTATAAACGCAGAATTAATTCGAACCTCAACAATCGAGAATGGAAAAATCTAATTGAACCAGAAAACAACAAAGACCTGACAATTACAGAAGCAGACAAAGGAAGTGCTGTACTCCTGATGGACACAGGTTACTATAAAAACCTAGTATCACCAATACTAGAAAACGATGCCTTCTACGAAAAAGTTATAAACTATAAACAACAACAAAAAATTAAAAACCTTGCATGGAAAAGGCCTGACAGAGAAAGAAACAGACTGCATCACGAACTTCAAATGTAAACCAAGTCTATTTTACGGCCCTCCTAAAATACACAAGAGGAAGATAATCAATGAAGCCTGCAAATAATCACCAGGCAAATACATAAATATTCAAACGCCAGAAGACTTAAGTTTAAGAACTATTATAGCTGGCCCAGCCTGTGAAACCCACCGCCAAAGCAATTTTCTAGACATCCTACTGAAACCCTTGCTGAAATACATCAAAAGGTTCATTAGAGATGATTTAGACATGCTAGAACACCTACCAAAGACAATTAATGAAGAGGAGACAATATTGGTTACCCTCGACGCTATCAATCTTTACACCAACATCCCACATGACTATGGAATAAAAGCAATTAAATTCTGGTTGGAAAAGCACCCCGAAGTACTCCTGGAACGCATAAATCAGATCTTTATTAATGTATCTTTAAAATTTATACTTCAGAACAATTATTTCCTCTTTGATGATACATACTATCGTCAAAAATGCGGAATGGCGATGGGGACAAAAACAGCCCTTGCTCTTGCGAACCTGATAATAGGTTATGTTGAATTCCCCATATAAGTGTCACTTCAAAAATATGCTTACCCATTTTACCATTACATAATAGAAAACTGGAAAAGATACCTGGATGACTATTTTATATATGTATATATGCACACACACACACACACACACACACACACACACACACACACACACACATATATATATATATATATATATATATATATATATATATATATATATATATATATATATATATATATATATATACATATATATATAAGGAAATAAGTAACAAGGATGTCAAGGTATTAGTGCTTTACGGCCGTTTCAGATGGCTCCATTTAATCGAACAATGTAAGAATTACATCAATTTGAAATACAACGTTTTCTTCGGATGCATAAGATCATATAGGTTTTCAACATACACGTTACTCCATTATAATTTTTTAGCAAATATTTCATCAGGACTAGAGAATAAAAGAATTACATGTTTATTGCTATTAATTTAGCAGAATGAACTTAGGGAGAAAACACCCCAACTATAATTTGGAGTGGCAGGAGAGAATAACAACGGCTTCATGAGATGGTAATACAGCTACATTTTCTATCTCCTTATCACCATCAAAAGATCTAATGCAGTATACTACGTCCACTAAGAATTAAAACCACTGGGAATTGTCAGTTAAGTTCTCGCTGCTGATGATAAAATAATTAATGTCAGATACCCTCCCAAACCCAGAAAGAGGTAAAGTAGGGGTGACAATAACTTTTTATTATTATCAGTTAAAAGGGGCTTAAAATAGGACACAAAGGAGATCACAATGAAATCTAAATGGGCATTAAGGGTACAGGGGGGAAAATATAACCAAAATTTAGCAAGATTTATTTATTATTAAATTTTGTATAATAAAAAGTAAAATTTTATGATTTAGAAAGGGATATAAGGACCAAGAAAGTGAAGAACCAATTTAAGACCCAAAAAGTAGAGTACTTTTATATAAAATAGAAGCTTTGTTATACTTCATCCTAGCAAACGCTTAGGGTGATCATGATAAAACCATTCATCAATGAACCCATAATTAAATTCAGATTTCATCCGAGAAACAGGTACATATATATATATATATATATATATATATATATATATATATATATAATGGACCCGGAATTTGTTGTTCGCAAACAGCAGCAGTAATTTTCTTCGGCTGAATACACGTCATTGATTGGTTAAAATTACCCAAATACAACAACTTTAACACGAAATAACTTCTAAAACACAAAATTTTGTCAAAAACGTTAAGATTAAACCCAGTTCTATATGGCACATTCTATCAGTACCCGAAATTTCAAAGTGTCTAGTTTTAAAAAAAACAAAAAAATCTGGCCGTCAAATTGAATAGAATAAGGGTTACGATTTCTTGATTTTGATGTTGTTGCAGTAGTAGAAAGGAAATTACGGGGGTAGTTTCTATTCCTCGAGCGTCTTGTTTCTGGAAGAAGAGTGAAATTACAGTCACGGTTTGTACATAGCCTTTCGCGAAGGGAGTGACGGCATATTTTTGGATTGCGATTTGAACTTGTGATTGTTGTAGAGGGGAGTGGATTGTAAACAGTTTGAGATTTAGAATTGATTGACTTTAATGGTAATAGGGTAGTGGAGAATGGAGAGGGGACAAGGAGCAATGGTTGATTTTGTACACTGGCCGAGATAGTAGTAGTAGCAATGGTACTTGAGTTTGTTAGTGGATCTGTGGTGGTGGAATAAAGAAGACACAGGAGTGACTGGGATTGGTCACTGGCAGAGGTAGAATGGAATGCTTGACTTTGGCCACTAAGAGTAGGAGAAGGGGGAGGAGGAGAAGATGAAGAAGGGGAAGAAGTGGAGGGGAGGGGGGAAGTAGCAGTAGAAGATGGAAATAGTGATGACGACGAGGACTACGATGACGATGATGGTAGTGAGTCTATTGTGGTAAGGTGGCCATGATCCTGTTGTTCTTTTAGCTGCTGATGTGATTTTTGTAGTTGTTGTTGTTCATCATGGATTGTGGTGGATAAAAAAAAAATTCGAGCTAGTTTATCCACGTGATTACTCGGTGTGCGATACGAAGTAGAGATATACTTCAGTGTATTCTCTATTTGTCTCTAGTTTCGCTTATTAAAGAGACGAACAACTCTTTTAACGATAGGATTGATATTTGAGGCATATATGGTTATCAGTTTCAAAGAGAATGAACCATGACTTAGCGAGAGTATCCACTTCAATATCCGACCAGCTAAGATTTTTAAACACGTGTTGTGTTGGCATTTATTTTGTCTGGGTATTTTTTTTTTTTTTTACTGTTGATGTTGCTGCTGTGAACTATATATGATTGTTTTTTCAGCGTCGGGGCTAATGCAGTTTCGCACCTCTCCTTCAAAAATGCATTTTTTTTAAAAAACAATTTCGGATTCCTACGTTATAGATACCGGAGATTACGAATATGCAAAAAGAATTTTTTTATTTCACCCCCTCCCCCATTTAAATTTTTGATTTTGTTTACTTTAAAGAGATCGTAGCGAATTGACAAATATATGCAAATCGAAATTAAATATAGACAAAAACATTAAAGTGAAAAGAATTTGCGTTTTACTTGTGTTTGCCTTAAATAATCGTAAATAGTAATATAATGTAAATTAAATATACAGCATTTTGTGAAAAACAAACATTAATGTTTAATAATTAATGTTATAAAGTTTAATAAGGGGCTCAAATTTCACCCCATCCCCAATTTTAAACTTTAAACTTTTCAGCTATTTATTTATTTGTCTGTCTATCTATTTATCCCTGTCCGTTTATTCATAAAATATATTTTTCAGCTAAATGTTGCGATGCTATACAAGACGGTATTACTGTTGTTTTTAGCCCCA
>NC_142949.1:17492887-17577887 GCF_046866305.1 Octopus bimaculoides | reverse complement strand
TTTCACCCCCACCCCCACCCAGCTAACGCCATAAAAGGCAAAGTTTTGGATGCCGAGGAACGTTCTGCTACGTGCAGTGTTCCTGATTCCAGTCTGTTTAACAGACTTTCTGACATACACCTCCCAGCTCTCACCTCCACCATTGCTCCTACACCGGAGAAGGAGGAGGAAAAAAACAACAAAGAAAACAAAGAAAACAACACCAGCAACAACACCAAGACCACAACCAGTAGCCATTGTAACGGTTTCGCTTCCGCAGCTAAGCAGAGCTCGGAAGAAATCAAAGTTATAATGGCAGAAATAAAAAATGCTAAGAAGTTGTTAAGAAAAGATGGCAAAAATGTCTTTCTTAACACTCCACAAGCATTGATACAAGCAACAAACAAGAGAACAATAATATACAAGATTTTCAATACAAAATACCACAAGATGGAGAGTGCTACCCCACAGAGATTGGAGATAGCTCTAAAGCCCATATGGTGCCAAAAAACTTTCGTGAACAAAGGGAAGTGCTTTGGAACAGTGGAAGTGCGCTTCCCAACAGAAGAGGATGCCATCCAGCACTCCACAACACCACTGAAGTCGGACGATCTATTACTCGTGCCGACATACCTTGGTCGGCGCGTGACAAAAATAAAGCTAGATCAAGTGCCGCCAGAACTGAACATCTCCTGGCTAGTGGCAGCTGTGCTCTTCAACATTGAAGAGACTGCCACTATTCTAGAGGTGCATAGAATGAAAGAGAAAAACTGGTCGGGTATGGGAATGAAGCTCCTTGTTCAAATTGAACAAGATAGCATAAGTGCCATACCCGACGCAATAAACTTGCCGGATGGCAGTAGGATACACGTTGCTGTAGAGGGCCGCAGACCAAAGTGCTACCTCTGCAGCAGCGAACAACACCTAAAGAAATACTGCCCATCTACAAGCAAAGATTGGAGGCAGACAAAAAAAGAAAATTCCTGCAGCAACAACAACAACAACAGCCAAAAGCCTCCACACCACCAACACCATCACCACCAACACCACGAAAAGCGACACCGCCATCTCCAGCCATCACCAAACCAATACCAACACCAACACCAAGAATCTCCACACCAAAGAAGAGAACAACAGAACCAACAACAACAGAACCAGCAACAACAACAACAGAAATTGCAAAAGAATTTTCGCCAGACCCTAAGGACATTCCCTTTCCAGATCAGATCAGCTCGGATTGTGCAAGCACTGATAGTGAGAAAGGGGAGTGGCACACTGTACCACCAAAGAAAAGACGGAGAAGGAAAACAAAAGAAACAAGTGACAAAGAGAGGAGGTGCGAAAAAGGTGAGCTTCCCAACATCATCAACAACAACAACAACACACTAACAACAAATAACAACATCTTCTCCACCGCAAACACCAACACTCACACACACCACAAACGTGACAGCTATTAACACCAAAAATAAACATCTAGTAAACTTTTTGAAAACCAATACAAATACAAATATCTCAAACGTCATTATACCGCTACACAACGCACCCCCAGCACACATACTCACACTAAAGATCAGCGAAGAAAATTACAATAAAATAAAAGAAAAGTTTCCGAATGATGTTGGGTCGCTAGGGAGAAGTTTCTCCCAAAAGCTTTATCGAAATTTAGTGGAAACACCCACACGGAAACATAGGGGAGTCACCCCACCAGAAAACAGTAAGTAGAGCTTTTTCTCCTCTAATACTTTCCTTCTTTAAAAAAGAAACATGGTAATTCTCAGAATCGGCAGCATAAATGTAAGAGGCCTCGGGTCGCCTTGGAAATAAGGTCACCTGTTGAACGACCTGAGGTCTTACAGTGTAGATGTAGCAGCCACTGGCGAAACCAGGCCCTCCGACCCGTACGAACTCGCAATCCTTTTCGGCGGATACGAGATTTTTCTATCTCCGTGTTGGCCGGGAGCGGGCGGAGGGAGTACTGCGGTGCTATTTCGGAAAGGCCTGGATTTGAAAATAAAGGCAGTCTTCCTGGATCCAGAAGGTAAGTTGGTGGTCCTGGACGTCGATAGTAGTGACGGCGCTGCCTTCAGACTGCTGGCTGCCTACGCTCCGACAGGAGCAGGGCAGTCGGATTATTTCAAACGTCTGGAGGTTTTCCTGGGTACTTCTCGCACTTTAGTCCTAGTTGGGGATTGGAACGCTGTCTTAGACGAACGCATCGATAGGGTGGGTGCGGGAACATCTGATAGGAGAGGGGGTGCAAGAGCCTCGCCAACCTGCTCAGACGCTTTCAGCTGTCCGACAGGTCTCGACTAGACAACCCGAATGTGCCAATGTGGACTTGGACTAATCGCATCGGGTCGTCTAGATCGTACTTAGATAGAGTTTTCTGTAGGCCAGCGGATAAGGATAGCATAAGGTGTCCACAATTCAACATAGTCGGCTACACAGACCACAAATTCATGATCTATATGGTCGACTTAGATAGGCTCCATAGACAAGGTCCCGGTTACAGCGTGAAAAGCCTACAGAGACCACCGGATTAGTTTATTAGTTAAGAGGGCTTTAACCGGGGCAATCATCAATAACAACTGGTGGTTCGCCCTGAAGCGGGCAATTAGAGCAGAATCGATTAGGTTTAGTAAGGCTCTAGCTAAAGAACGTAAGAAAACAGAGCGGGATTTAGTTAACAAACTAGACGAGGCTATTAGGACGGGCATCGCAACCGACATGTTGGCAGCGACATGTTGGCAGCGAAGAAGGCTGGACGGTATATCAGCCGAAACGTTGTGTTAACAACAAACAAGATGAGGACAAATATCCGTCGAATGTAAATAATGTAAATAATGTACATAATTCCTCATCTCTTAAATATAGAATCATTTATGGTACATTTTAGAAAAACAATTAAGGAGTCGATATCCTCCACCAACATCACTACAAGAACTGGAGACTGTTTTAGCTGAAGAATGGACAATAATACCTTTGGAAACAATTCAGACTGTTTGGAAGAAATTCTTGTCTCCAACATACTGAATTTTTTGTTTTATTTTTTGCTTTCTTTAATGCATATTTATACACACGCACACACACACACACACATAAAATTCACTTTAATTGAAATAAAGTTTCCCCAAAATTAAACACCTAATATAATAAATGTGAATGTCAGTGTGTCACACGTTTTCAACTTTAATAAATCCTTTCTACTGGAAGCACAAAGCCCCGAATTTTGGGGGAAGGGATTAAGTCGATTACATCGACCTCAGTATGTAGCTGGTACTAATTTTATCGACCCCGAAAGGATGAAAGGCAAAATCGACCTCGGCGGAATTCTAATTCAAAGCAACGGCAGATGTAATACCTATTTCGTTATTGCCCACAAGGGGCTAAACATAGAGGGAACAAACAAGAACAGACGAACGGATTAAGTCGATTACATCGACCCCAGTGCATAACTGGTACTTAATTTATCGACCCCGAAAGGATGAAAGGCAAAGTCGACCTCGGCGGAATTTGAACTCAGAACGTAACGGCAGATGTAATACCGATAAGAATTTCGCCCGGCGTGCTAACGATTCTGCCAGCTCCCCGCCTTTCAATAATACAATTATAATATAATATATGTGAATGTCAGTGTTTCACACTTTATCAACTGCACTAATAATTTCATGAAGGGACTGTGGGATGTAATTACCACCAAATCCCAAGAGCTCAGCACAAATTCCATCCTTTTCAGGTGCCCTACCAAGATTCAATTTACTTATTGATGTCATTACTTCATCTATTGAGGGCGAAGAGTCTCAGGAGCCAATGATAGGTCTTTATTGCATAGTATCAATCACTGTTTCATCCACAACTGACTCATGGTTTAGGAGTTCAGAGAGGTGTTCGATCCAGCGACCTGTGATTTCTGTCGATTTAGTAAACAGGGTGGAAGATTCCTTGGAAAGCAAAGGAGCTGATGTGGAGCACTTAGGTTCATAAGCTCGCTTCATAAGATGGTAAAGCTTCTTGCTGTCATTTGCATCAGCAGCAGGCTGAACATCACGAGCAAGATCCTCCCACTAAGTGTTCTGCATCTTCCTGAGAGATCGCTGCAGTAGTGATTTTACACTGTTATAGTGGGCAAGTGCTAGACTTCGCTGCACAGTAGACAGTTCTCTGTGTAGCAATACACTGCGAACATGGCGCTTTACCACCAATAATTGCTGAACTTCAGCATCATTCTCGTCAAACCAGTCTCTGTGTCTGGCAGTAACATATCCCAGGGTTTCGGCTGCACATTGTAGAACGTGGTCTCGAAAATCCTCCCATGCTGCAGCAGTTTCAATGCTGGACAAGCATTGTGGACATTTAGACGGCGAGGAATGCTGACTGGTCCTCTTTTCTCTTTTACTCTAATTACCATTCGGAACTTTGCTCGCACCAGACTGTGGTCTGTCCAGCATTCCGATCCATGGAAGGATTTGACATTACAAATGTCATAAATGTCGCGCTTGCGGATGATGACATAATCCAGCGAGTGCCAAACTTTGGACCTTGGATGCATCCATGTTGTTGTGTGATCACTTTTGTGCGTAAAATGAGTGCTTGCGATGTAAAGTCCATGTTCTTCGCAAAGCTCCAGTAGCATGAGACCATTGCTATTCATTTTACCTACTCCAAAACGTCCTAGAGAGTTCCATGCTTGCCAGTCTGTTCCAACTCTGGCATTAAAATCCCCCAGTAGAATGACTTTATCATAATTGGGGATTTTTCTAAGTATGGCTCTCGGCTGGGTATAAAAGATTGTTTTACCTTCATCACAGCTAGTCAAAGTAGGTGGATAGGTACTTATTAGAGTAGCAAACCGCTTACCTTTCAAGTGCAACCGTAGCGTCATTATACGTTTATTTATAGGAACAGGGAGCTCTTCCAACTTCTTAAGGATATCAGATCGGACTGCAAAACCAACACCAGCCTCTCTGAGCTCCTCCTTCTGCCTTCCTTTCCAAAAAAAGGTGTATCCACCTCCTACTTCCTCAAGCTGACCATCACCTTCTATACGAGTCTCTGAAAGTGCAGCTATATCAATTTTATAACGGTTCAGCTCACGAGCAACAAGTGCAGTGCGTCTTTCAGGCCTACTATCACTCTTGTTGTCCAACAGAGTGCGCACATACCAACATGAAATGTTTAAGTTCCGTCCAGATTTTATAAATAAAAGACTCTTTGTTTTTCGAGAGCAGGATGGACATCCGTCAGTCGCGCTAAACTGACTAGATATGGAAAGACAGGCAATTTTTGGTTCACCTTTTCTAGAACCTCCCCGGTCTCCGGGTGAGCAGTGCCCTCTCCAAATGGAGCTGCTCAGACACCCATGCAGCAACCGAATCCTATCGCTGTCTTGGGCGACAAGGAGACGACTTTATATCTAGCATGAACCGCCTACGTGCAGGTCGCTGACTACATGCTTCCAGCCCGTCAGGTCTGCATGCTTCACCTCCTTCCCATCGCCGCAGGACTTCCGAATAAAAATATATATATATATAAATAAAAATATATACTAAAAATGAAGAAAATATATACTAAAAATAAGATAAATATATATAGGAAAAAAAAACGTACAAGCGAGCAGAGGTCAGCAATGCCTCTGCTGAGTTTTAGGTCCAATGAGGCTTGCACAACACCTCATAGACCCTCACCACTTTATTGACATTATCCAGAGACAAGCCGGAGCAAGATGTCTGGTGCCAATATAAGTCGCAGTCTCAGGGATGTGGGAGCGCCGTGATCTCTAGCACAAACCAAAGATCCCCAAAATGTCCAATGCCATTCCCTGCATATTTGGTTTTATATCGGTGTGACCTTCTCTTAGAGACATGCTTCAACAAAATCTGAGGGGCGCCTGACTCCCAGTGGTCTTTCAGCACGCCAGACACCATCCCGGAATTTCTGCGTACCCGTGCTATTGCTAGATAGCCGTTGAGCCTGCACTAGGTCCATCCGAGCTTTCAACAGGTCTTGTTTTTAATCCTGCTAGGTTTCTAGCAACCCTCCTCACCAGGGTAGCCTGGTGGGGGTGCCAGTTTAGTCGCCGGCAACCCAACATGTTACCAGTAGCACTTATGAGAGCCTCATACGTGACCTGACACATATATATATATATATATATATATCGAGAGAGAGAGAGAGAGAGAGAGAGAGAGAGAGAGAGAGAGAGAGAGATTCACACCCACACATATATATATATATAAATATACGTCTATATCTATATCTATATATATATATATATATATATATATATATAATAAAAATAATCCTTGGATGGAATTTATAGATATTTTAATGCGTCGCAACGTGCGTTTCCACCAATCGCTTGTCTCTTAAGATCACAGTCCGTATTCCTGGCCATCGGGTTGATCATCTTCATGGAATCATTTCTTCAGGCGATATAACATTAGTAGATGTTTAACTGAGGATTGTTTATCCCTTTTGACAAGGCGAAGGTTGATTGAGTTCTTTGGGTATTTCTGTGTGTATTTGGTGGGAAGGAAGGGGAAAGTGATGGAAAGAGAGGAATGAATGGTAGTTATATGCGGATGGATGTGTGTATGGTAATGCTGGTCTTATTTTGCTATTCAGTTTGTTGATGTCAAGGAGGGATAATACATTCCTTTGGTCGATCTCGTTTTATGCATGACTATCTTCAATGAAGTCTGAAGTCAACAGGTCAGCCGGTACAGGCACTACAGCCATCAGCTGTTGGAGTTCATTGTCTGAAATGATAAATGATACTTTCTTAATCTGACCTTTTAATTGCTTCAGCAGAATCAACAGCAACACCACCACCACCATCCGCACCGATAAAAACAAAAGCCAAATTGGGAAAACAACAGCACCAGCAACACAACCGCCATCACAAACGCCGACCAAAGCAACATCAACAATGAACAAGAAGAGAAAACAAAGAACAAATTCTTCACACATACCACGTGTGAATTCAAATCACCGACGCTATCCTTAACACCAACACATTTGCTGAAAGTGACAAAAAAACCACAAATTGATCGTTAACGGCTTCGCAGCTGCGATGCGTCAAACACAAGATGTAAAGCTATCAATGGATGATTTTAAAAAGTGTGTTAAAAAGAAATGGAAGAAGAATAACATTTAGCACCTCTGAAGACGTTGTAGAAGACAGGTTCAGAAAGTCAATAATATACAAAAAGATGGGAATAAAAAGCAATAAACTAGAACGGGTAACACACCGACAAACTTGAAAAGTGTCTAAGACCAATGTGGGACACGGAAACATATGTTGCAAGGGTGAGAGTTCTGGTACCAATATAACCGGGCCGTCGCGAAGCGAAAATTAAAATTGGTGACATACTACCAGAAATACGTATCTTCTGATTCGTGAAATCAGTCCTCCTGGACATAAAGGCAAATATCTTCCAGGTGCAGAAACTGCAAAGACAAAATTGGTTGGGGCAAGGTATGGAGTTTTTGGTGCAGATGGACCGCGAAAGTCTTGAGGCGATCCCGGACGATGGCACTGACCTTCACGTGGTCTTTGAAGGCAGGAAGCACAAAATGTCACCTGTGTGAGGACACAAATCCTCTAAAGGCCTTTTGCCCACAGCAAAAGACAGAAGGGAGACCCCCACCTCTGTCGACACCACCACCACAACAACACCAGGAACATTACAGGCGGAGGCAGGTGACCGCCACAGCTGAAAATCAACAGTAACAGTGACAGTAACAACAATTACTGCAGCATCTACAGCAATAGCAACAGCAAAGGAGTTAGAGTAGAAAACAGAGCAAAGAGCCCACCAGCATCAACGGCTTCCACGTTCCAGACAGCAGCAAAAACAACAGAACCAGAATCCCCCAAATCAACTGAACAACAGCAAAAATCTCCCCAAGGCATGCCCTGTTCGTTTTCGGATCACTCAGACATGTCCTATGGGGAAGAGGACAACGAAGAGTCTGAATGGCAAAAAAAGTCAGCAGGTCCAACAAAAGAAAAAGAAACAAAATCACCGGACACAAACACAAAAACCAGGCAAGTATGATCAGAGATGGGATGCCTTTGAGAAATAAGGCCACCCCAATAACTCCACTTTGAGAAATAACACCACCCCAATAGTAGCTACACCAGTACCGTCAACAACATCATCCCCATCACTACTATTATCACCACCACAATCACAGACACCACCATTACAAGCATAACCCAATTCATATACACAACATTTAAACCAAACATCTCAACACTAACAAAATTTAAACATAATTAACTACACAGCAACAAACACCAACAATAAAGAACTGATGGAACAATTATTCCTAGGCACATACATACAGGCTGTCAGTATCGCTTTTGGGGTGAAGTTCCTTGTTAATTATCATCACTTTTCTGGTTTTTCTGTCCATTTCCTCAAGCTCGTTCTTTGTCCACCTAACAACACCTGCGTCATATCGCATTAAGGAAACAGCCCACATGTTCATTATCCTGATCTTGTTTTTTCATTGAGCCTACTTCCCATAATCAATTTGGTTCTTCTGAGATATTCTCGCCTAAAGCTTTCCTCCATTCCACTTTCCATGATCTTTTAATTTTCTAAAATCTCCAGACACTTATATCCATTAGTCTAAAAATCCTTGATTTTCTCGCCGTTGGGTAGTTCTATACCATCAGATGACACTGGTGGTGGTGGTGGTGGTGGTGGTGGTAAAGGACTTTCCCTTTTTCTTTGAGTAAATACTATTGTGTTTAAAAATAAATGTTTGTATTCCTGAAAGTAAAATTAGAAATAAAATAATGTACAGAATCATTGGCATTATAGTTATCACATGATTATTCTATTACTGGTCTCGACACAACGTTTTTCTTCCCTTATAAAAGAACAGTCAGCCCCATAGATGAAGTAGGGCATTACAGATGTTAAATACTATACTGGACCCTGTCTAGGTTTTAACACTGTGTAGAACACAGTATGGACTTATAAAAACATTTCATATACTTTATAGTATGTTATAGTTGCATAACGAAATACCTCGTACCTACAAGTCATTAAGTATTACAGTTATGCTTGCAGTAAAAACCATAACAGTGATTTTGTCTGTCTGCCCGCCTAACTGTCTGTTTGTCTGTCTGTCCTTTTTACCTAAAAATGATGATAAATAACAGTGACTGGATTTATTGTTTACAGGGGTCGTCTGTTGATTGATTTCTTTCTTAGTTGGCTACTTGATTGGTTTGTTGGCTGGACGGTGAGTTGGTTGGTTAGTTACTTAGTATGTGTTTGCATGTGCGCGCGTGCATGCGTGTGTATGTCACATAAATATGGTATATATATATAGTATACATGCACATAATATATATTCTGTTATATGCAATATATATATATTGATTTCAAAGTTTATCATAATGCCAGCAGTTACGGAAGAGGGGGTAAGTCGATTACATTGACCCCCAGTGTTCAACTAATACTTATTTTATCGACCTCGAAAGATGAAAGGTAAAGTCAATCGCGGCGAAATTTGATCTCAAAACGTAAAGACGGATACAATACCGCTAAGCATTTTGCCCGGCATGCTAATGGTTCTGCCAGCTCACCACCTTAGTATGTACTTATATATTATATTACATATTATATGTGCATAATAATGTATGCTCTGTACATTCTAGTATGATATATATATATATATATATATATATATATATATATATATATATATATATATATATATATATATATATATATATATATATATATATATATATATATATATATATATATATATATATATATATATATATATATATATATATATATATATATATATATATATATATATATATATATATATATATATATATATATATATATATATAATTCTAGTATGATATATTATATATATATATATAGGTTTAAGACGAAGAAATGGCTACGTACAGACATACTTTTACAGCTTTCAGAGGATGATATGTTCGATCTTGTAAGAAGAATTTGATTAAAAGTTTGTAAATACAATTTTCAGTAGGATTTATACAAAAGAATTACAGAGATAAGGAACTCAAATACGATTTATATTCACTCTAATGAAATAAAAAATCTATACGAGGTTGACAGTTCTATAGTGAAGTGATTCTTATCAAACTCCATCACAATTCGTGTACACCAAATCACCATCTAATATGCTAAATGATATAAACACCAATGAACAAAGGATTTCTTCCAAATTGATATCAACAACAGATATGAATCTCTTAACCCTACGCAGCCATATTTCGGTTTTAAAGATTATATAAAGCTAACTTCAGTAAATGATCCATCTATCAGACTTTGCAACCCAACCAAATCAAATTAGAGATTATTGTTAAGGATAGCTTCGATAAAATTTTAACTGAGTTAATACATAATAATCTTAAGGAATAATGTACTTTGTTATTAACTAATTTTATTTTTTTACCGTAAAATCTGTTTTTCAATTTTTATATTTCAAAGTTTAGCATCATTCCTCCTCGATCTCTGAGCAGTATTTTTTTCTAGAGTTCTCAGCTTCATTAGATGAAACGCTAAGATCAAAGGTAATTAAATAAAGATTATAAAGAATTGTGTTCAAATATCTCCATTTAGATCTTTAAACCCTCTAATTTAATATCAACATGAGAATGAACGCTTACGTTGAGGTTATCAATCTCATTAGATTGTTTCCTTCTCTGAAAGTTTGCTTTTTCCGTATTTAGTAGGAGGTTTGTATAGAAATAATGGCCTCCTAATTTTCTGCAAATAACTGAAATCAATTTAATAAGACTATGAAAACCTTCAGCCATATTTTCAAAACAATTTAACCAAACATAGAAACTAACTTTAAATCCCTTAAATTTTCAGTAGTTAACGTTAGCCTTTCTTACCCGATTTTTCTACCCTTTCTAAAAACGCAATGAAGTGGTTAATTACGTACATAAAACAATAATCCACCCTAGAAATATTGTAAAGAATCAATTTAAGGATATATCTCTTAGATTTTCTAATAGTTCAGCTAACGAGCGAATCTGTAAAGAACATTCTCTTTATCAAGACGCTTTGAACAGAAGCGAATTCCAGGAGCAGATTGAATATACTGAGTCTAAATCTATGAACTTCAAAGATAAAGGGAAAAAAACATATGTTGTTTAATGCGGCCTTCAGTTTCGAAGCAGCCACCGCTCCCATTCCTAAAATGTTCTTTTCTTTAAATAGAAACACTTTCCTCGTGAAAATCGATATGGTATTTTCAGGAACTTTAAGCACAACCGAGTTTCAATCGAACTAGTTCGAATATAATGAAAGTGAAAGTAGTCTAACAATATATACATGTGTGTGCGTGTGTGTATGTATGTATTTATACTACACAGCAATTTCCTTCGATAATGGAACTGCAACTATAACATCCTACATATATTTCTATTTTTACTTTTATTCTCTTATTTACCGTTATATTTCCTATATCCATCCATTTCCAAAATAACTTCTTATACTGAACTCTACTATTTCCCTCTAGTTAACTCTCTCATAACGTCTCTGATGGAGCGATATCCTTAATATCCTAGAAACAGCTGTAAGACAAACTTTGTACTTATAAATTTCCTAAAAACTCCACACAGCCTTGGCTTTGTTGTCTCATTCTATTTAACATAAACATGCTCACACAAGACCCGCATTAGGCTCCTCACTCGTATTATCAAACCCAGTGTCTGACTACGGTCCTTCCATAGCACTTACATATCCTTACCTGCCATCCTGGGTCTACTGGATACCAATACCTCTTATATGTATATATAAATAAATATATATATATATTGTATATATATATATTGTATATATACATTCGTGTACACTTAGACGTGGGAAGACGCTGCAGAAATTTCTCCTCTTAGACAGCATGCGTGAAAACACATTGGGTTATGAATTGCGTCATCGGATCGTGTCACCAACCACAAATATCAAATTCACCACTCACTGCTATATCAAAACAATAGTTTGCAGGCGGTACATCTTCAGACGTTCTGATAGCGATATGAGTGACAAATTCGCTATTCGTGGCTGATGACGTGTACCAACACAGAAATGCATGCATTCCATAATCTGATGACGTTAATCATAGGCCAATGCGTTCTCGCACAAGCTGTCTAAGAGAAGAAATTTTGTTTAGAAGTGTTTCCGCAACGGATGATGTTCCCACGTTCGAGTACATATACGAATGTGTTAACTACCACTGTACGTATATATATAATGTAACCTCGTGGATATCGTTGGCGATTTTTTCTTCCTCCGTCTTCCCTTCTTTGGACTGTCCTATGTTTCTGACGAAGAGCTCCGCTCGAAACGTCAAATTCTCTTTCTTTCCTTTCCTGAGTGTCCAGTAACACAATCTCTATTACGTCCTCGCGTTGTTGTTTTTTGTTGGGTTTTTTGTCGTTTTTGTTTTTTGAAATCATATATATATATATATATATATATGTATATATATATATATATATGTATATATATATATATATATATATATATATATATATATATATATATATATATATATATATATATATATATATATATATATATATATATATATATATATATCCGTCTAATGACTGAAACTGGAAACTGGTAAAAGATAAAAGATAGAATGTGTGTATATATACATATATCTCTAAAAATACATATATTTGTATACATGTATATGTAGGCAAACATGCATCTATATGAATATCTAAGTGTATATATAACAACATACGCATACATATATATGCGTGTGAAGAGAGAGAGACAGAGGGGGGAGAGTTGTCAGATGAATTTGTTCATTTTCCTCCGTTTATTTTCATCCTTATTTTTCATCAACAATTTTGACAAGTCAGTCAATAATATATTCTCCTTCAGGTTTCATGATTTCCTGTCAATGTTCCACTTCCTTGTCAATGCCTTGGTGTTTGAAACAACTGGGTTTCCACTTGATGACTTCATCAAGCCACGTTCTTCTTTCCCCGCCGTTGTTGAATGAAATGCCTCGTAAATTGTTGGCGAGCAACCGAGAAAGGTGATGATCTGAAGGCTCTAAGCCAAAAGAATACGGTGGGTGCGTTTGAACTTCCTAACCGAGCTCTTGAATGATATTTTTGGTCAAATTAGCGATGTGGATGTGCTTTGAGAAAGCACACCGCATCGCCAGTCGAGTTGTATGGACACTACCCGTCGAGCCACGATATAATGAAAGAATACACTCTACTAGATTGGCGCGGATCCTCATGAATGAACTCGTTTAATCGATCCCCACTGAAGTGAACAGGGCAAACGGAACACGGGTAGTCTACAAGATGGAATTTGTCCTTTTGAAGCGTGAAAGCCATTTCTAGACAGTTCTTTCGGTATTAGTGCCTTTTCCCTACACAGCACAATTATGCTAAGCAGTTTTGGCAGCTGGGGAATATTCATTTAAAGGCGAAGAGAAACAGAAGTCAAAAATAATAATATTTTTATATTTGCAATCCCTCATCATAATCCTGAAAACAGGTAAAATATATTCCAATTTCAAAAATTATCAGCAAAAGTTTTGGAACAAGAATAGGATTAAAAAATACATAAAGCACTAAAATAAAAACATCTTTTGTGTTAATTCAAATAACATCTGAAAGAAACGAACTAATTTATCTGATAACCCAATGTGTGCGTGAGTGCGTGTGTGTGTGTGTGTGTGTGTGTGTGTGTGTGTGTGTGTGTGTGTGTGTGTGTGAAAAGAAACGGAAAAATGAAGGTTCAACACCGTGAAGTTGGTCATACAATTATCTTTAATAGAATTTAGTTTAAATTTGGGGAGACCAGCGTTGGTTGCTGGGGGAAATGAGAAATAAATCAAGCAGAATTATAATCAGAGATGTAACTTCGTCATTTTAGTTGGGAAGAGTATAATCAGAGTTTACGGCGAACATGTGACGTTGATCAGTAAAACCAAAACCTACTGGTGCTGTTCAGGCCTTTCTTTGGCTAGGAACTCTAACATTTGTCGGTCTATAGACATTTCTAGTTCTTCTTTTTATCTGGGATTAGATGGTTTCTATTAGCCTGTGTCGATGCCATTAAAGCAACAATTCTATGTCCGGATTCTGCTATAAAACTGTAGTAACACCATCCACGTCAAAGGGGTGATCAAACTGCTATAAATGTCGGCCAAGCCTCCTATGAATAATACTTTTTATTTTTAAAATGGAACACATTAGACATAGTATTCAATGTCCAGAAAAGGCACGATTGATCCCAGTTAGGATGTCTTTGATTATAGTTCCTATATTCCAGACTTGATTTATGTCTAAATAAAAGGTTTAACAACACCTGTGACTGGAAGAACTGTGACGACATCATTGAATTAGGATTTTAATGCGATTTGTGATGTCAATGAGCGCTTGATCCAGTTTATTGAAATTATTTTGTCCGCTTTTTTATGTGTAAAGTATTTAGTTAATTCTAAAAGGTATAAATCAGATACTCAAATACACCACAAATTTATAGTATAATCTTTTTCTTTGTGTGCATCGATGTGTGTGTCTACCAGTTCTAATATTTTAGCTTAAAAAAAAAAACATTATAAAACATTCTTTTTAATTAAAAGCATCTTATTATTATAATTATGATCCTTTGCATGCGTGTGCTGTGCGTGTGTGTTATGCGTGTGCGTATGTGTGTGTGTACGTGAATGTGTATGTGTGTGTACTAGTTCTAATAGTTTAGTTTAAAAAACCTCCTAGTCAAGCATTTTTTTTTTTTTTTTGAAAATTCAAAACGTCTTGCCATTCTGGGTAGTCGGTTTTATTCTTTGTCAAAATGTTAGAAACTTTATCAGAAATTTAGATTTTCCTTCTGTTCTAATCTCGTTTACAAGAATTCATTGTTGAGATATTTTTCTAATCTTGTTGCATGGCATAAAGATTAGGAAGTAAGTCTGAAAGTTCTTCAATTTAGTGAGCTTGTGAAAATCAATTTTGCTGCTCAAGTTGGCAGAAAACAAGATTCTTTTGAACTACAGCTTTACTAACTACAAAGGAAGAAAAACAAAACATTCCCCAACCCATGGTGTCTGGTTTTTCTAAGAGTTTGCAGATTTTGCTTTAGCTGTAATTCCTAAGTTCTGCGAGAGTGAAATATCACATTCAAATCTCAAATGAATAAATCAGAAGGAAGCAACGAAGCCTAACATACGTTTAATATGAATCTTTGTTCCAAATAGACAACTCCAGGATTATAAATCAGTCTGTTCATGCTGAATGTCGAAAGTATTAACCTACAAAGATGGTGTTGTGTGTTGATATTTCTGTTGTACTCTTGTAGATTCTACATTAGTTATTGTAGGAAACAGTTAAGGAATTGTTGTCCATGTTTTACTACTTCACTGCAAAAATACTGTTGAAAGCTACATTTATTCTGCAGCACTTCAGATTAATTAAATTCAATTCAAAGAAGTGCTATTTTATTTATTCATTTATTTATTTATTTATTTATTCATTATGCTTGTTTATTTATTTATTTATTATTATTATCATTATTATTATTATTATTATTATTATTATTATTATGATTATTATTATTATTATTATTATTATTATTATTATTATTATTATTATTATTATTATTATTATTACTATCCTCATCATTTAGTACTGCATTATAAATGTATTACTACAGTAGGGTAACAGACTTGCTTGGAATCTCTCAGTTGAATTTAATTAATTTCAAGAGCTGCAGGGTAAATGAAGCGTTTAACTACTCTCTAGAGACTGATAATAATAATAATAATAATAATAATAGTATACATACACATATATACATATATATATATACATACATACATATATATATATATATATATATATATACATATATATTTGTAGATATAGATACAGGCATATATGTACATACATGCGTGTGTGAGTGCGTGTGTGTGTTTAGATGTGTCTGTATCTGCTTCGGTATGTATTACACACGCGTTTCGTTTAGTGATCAGGGTGTTACACTAACGGTTGCAGGATCGTCGTTTCGATTCCCAGAATGGCGATGCATCGTGTTCTTCAGCAAAACACTTCATGACACGAATGTCCCAGTCGACTCCGCTGTAAATCGGTAATTTTCCCATGCTTTAAAATCATTCGAAAGCTACAACCATGCAAGAATCGCTTTGTGATCAGCAGTTTATAATAGTATCCGATTATCTGATCGACACAGTGATATGGTGTTACGCACGCACACATACAAACATAGCTATATATACACACACACACACACACACACACACACACACACACACACACACACACATATATATATATATATATATTTATATATATATATATATATATATATATATATATATATATATATATATATATATATATATATATATATATATATATATATATATATATATATATAATTTATTAATGAGGGTAGAAATTGATATTAATCAATTAAAACTAGTGCTCTAGCATATTAAAAAAATCCGAAGATTAAAATTATATTACATACAAAAATAAGAGGACTCCTATATGCTAGAAATAGATGCCGAATCATCTAACCACGAAAAAATATATATGTTCTCAGTAAAACTTCAGCGACACAACAGACTGTAAAAGGGCAAGACAAATGAAAAAATACTAAATAAAAAAACCATTAACCTACGTACCATGGTTTCACCTGTTAAAATTTACATAAGTAAATATCTGCAGGATAAGTAAATATCTGCAGAACTAGACACTAGACGTCCACGTCTTGTGTCTAGTTCTGGAAATTGCATTGCGAATCGACGGACTACGCTGACGATCCTGCAGATATTTACTTATGTAAATTTTAACAGGTGAAACCATGGTACGTAGGTTAATGGTTTTTTTATTTAGTATTTTTTCATTTGTCTTGCCCTTTTACAGTCTGTTTTGTCGCTGAAGTTTTACTGAGAACATATTTTTTTTTCGGGGTTAGATGATTCGGCATCTATTTCTAGCATATAGGAGTCCATTTTTGCTGGTCATTCCTCTTATATATATATATATATATATATATATATATATATATATATATATATATATATATATATATTTGAAGAAAAGCACAAAAATTCAATATGTTATAGCAGTACGTACATGCTCCATATTATAAAATCTTCTCTCAACACACAATCCGTATCTCATACTCTACTCTCCCCAATATAGGATCTATTATCAATAAGTTAAATAGAAGGAACATTGAACTAGCTAGGACCCTTGAAAATAAAAATTATCTTATTATTGATAACAAAACAAATAACTACCAAATAATTAATAACACCAACGCAACCAATAATCATGCACATGTTAATGAACATAATAATACTTCAACTGTTAACATAGTTGATGAGATAAATCTTCCTAGTTCAAGCAATATCAATTGCATATCTAATAATACAACCAGCAATATTGATATAAATAATTTAGATACTTGTATCAATAATCAACATAACAATATATATATAGCTAATAAGCCCCTTAATTGCAATTGTAGAATTAAAGCCCACTGTCCGGTATCTGGCCGTAGTTTAACCCGTAATGTGGTCTATAAATGTACAGTGGCTACTCCAACTAATAATTACATTTATGTTGGTTGCACAATCAACCTTAAACAACGATTATATAATCAGTTTTCTTCATTTAGACTTAAACATCATTATCTAATAAAATTTGGGAATTGAAGGAAAATGGTATCGTCAGGGGAGCACAGCCTTATAGAAATAGTAGATATGGCTGTGGACAGTGCTCTATGGAAATTTACGAAATTTTTAAACTTAAGGATAATCCTAATCCAATTAACAATAAGATCTGACCTTAGGGTTCTATGTGTGCATTGTTACTCTCGTACCTTTAAATATTTTAAAAAGTAAATATTTTAAAAAGTAAATATTTTAAAAAGTAAATATTTTAAAAAGTAAATATTTTAAAAAGTAAATATTTTAAAAAGTAAATCTTGCTAATAATGTTTTATTTTAATTTCTCTCATTTCCCTGACTAATAACTACTTTATTTGAGTTATAACTTTTAAATATAAACTTAGAATACATTTTAACCTTTCCCAACCCACTGATAATATTCCTACAGTTTCTCTAAGTAATATGGTACAAGAGTACCATATTACTTTTTCGAAAACCTTAGCTTTAATTCTCTTAATTTAGTCCCGTTTTTCTAACTTTATTCCTCTCCCTTTTTTCCTCCTCCTTCTTCCCCCCTTTCTTTTTGTTCAGGTTTTGGCCATTAATATTATGGTTTTACTCATAAATAATATCTCTCTTCTACTACCCCACATTAATGTATATCTTATTTTAACTATAAATGTTTATCTTGTTCTCATTTAATTATTAATGTTCCCTATGGTTTTAAACTTAGTACTTTAGTGTTTCCTTGTATTATTCTAAATATACTGTAGAATAGATATATTTCTTTAATACCTTGACCTAAATTCCCTTACTTTAAAGTTTCTCTAACCACTCCTTAGGGTATTGTCTTTCCATTTTTTCCCCTCATGCTTGATTTACCCCTAACCTGCTGTCCATCTCTACTTAATCTACCTTTCTCTAAATTTGAAATTACTACTACCCCTCCAATTAGATTATATAGATTTTAAATTCTTGTTTGATTCACTAGACTGATAAACGGCAGCATAGTCAAGATGGTATGTTTTCTTCTCTTACTCTTTTTTGTACACATCTACAAAATGTCTTTCTAAAATGAAATTCCATTATGCAGGTGAGGAGTACATTTTCATTGTACATTCTATGTAGTGTTCTCACTACATGAATAAATGGAGCTTGTACGAAACGTACGTACTGCTATAACCTATTGAATTTTTGTTGCTTTTCTTCAAATTTTATTCACTAAATCTCTTGATTTTGTTTTTGGTTTTTACCCTACCAAATTCTGGTGCCTCAAACATTTTAAGTACCACATTTAATCTTTTGATTAAATCTATATTATCATTATATATATATAAAGAATGAGATAAAGAAACCAATGGTATAAGTAAATTTATATATATATATATATATATATATATATATATATATATATATATATGTGTGTGTGTGTGTGTGTGTGTGTGTGTGTGTGTGTGTGTGTGTGTGTATATTATATATATATATATATATATATATATATATATATATATATATATATATATATATAAAATATATATATATAATATATATATAATATATAATATATATATATATATATAATATATATATATATATATATATATATATATATATATATACATCCAAATCGGATGTGCAATCTATGTGTGTGTCTCTTCAAAACATTGTCGGGTCTAAAAAGCCGTATCAGATGCCATGATGGCACAGGAGGTGGTCAAACTCTACATAAGGCCATATATATATATATATATATATATATATATATATATATATATATATATATATATGAAATCAAAATAAGCAACAAGGATATTCAAGGTTACTGCAGTACGATCGTTTCATTCGACTCCATTTATTTAAGCAATATTAAGAACTATTAAGAACTTTCAAAACATCCAATTCTTATAAGTTAAATAGAGTAAAAATAAGTAGGATACATACTAAGAACTAACAGCAATAGCAGCTAATAGTTTTTTAATTAGTTCTCAAACCTTGTAAATTTTATTTTATTTAATGCCTGACCCTAAAAGATTCTTATTATTCCATTATTTCATGGCTTGTAGTGGTATCGTTACTGTTATTCTATAGTTTAACTTAAATAAATCTAATCCTTGTTCCATTATTATTCTGCACTTGACCCATGTTAGTTAACACAAGTTCCTGATTATGTAAGATAGTGTAATTAAACTAATACATAATTATCATGTTCTCTATTAATTGTTTTGGACTACTACTGTATTCTTTGTTAATTCCCACCATTCTTTTTATTAGTTCCTTAAACCTTGATAAGCCCATTATTATAAACTATGTAAATCCTATATATTAATTCTTTATATTAGTTATAAAATAAATTCTATCTCTTATGTGTCCTTTAAATGATATTAGATATAAAGTTTTTAATTTTCACCATTATAATTCTATGTTAATTCCAATCACTCACTTTACAAGTTTCTTAAACCTTGATGAGTCCATCATTATAAAAATCATTATAAACTATAGAAATCCTTATGTATCAATTCTTTACATTAGTTATAAAATGAATTTATATCTTATGTGTTCAGCATTATATTCCATATTAATTTCAATCATTCAATTTACCAGGTTCTTAAACCTTAATGAGGCCATCATTATAAACCAATTATAAATCATTTAAACCATGTAAATCCTATGTATCAATTCTTTTATAGTAGTTATAAAATAAATTTAATCTCTCAGGTGTCTTTCGAATAATATTAGATGTATTAGCTTCCATTTCAATTTTTAAATAATTTTAAATAGTTTTTAGTCCAATATATATTAAAAAAATTTAACTTCACATCTTATCTATGGTTCTTTATACTGATATAAATAAGTCTAAATGTATATTACCAAAGCTTTTAAATTAACACTACTTCATCGTTTTTGCATACTAAATGTATTGATTAATTACATCACTATTATTAATATAATAATTAAGCTAATATTGGTATCTCAAAGTTTCCATACTTAGTATATGTAAAACAATACTGATACATTATTCTGATTAAGGAAAAGTCCTGTTGACCTAGGTGCCTTATGTTAAAACTTCCCCTGCTACATTATATACTGGTCTGATAGTAGAACCCCCCCCCCAACCTATGATAGCGTTGTCACTAAGACCAAAGGAATCTTTATAACCATATCCATGTATATTATTTACCCCTTCCCTTTCCGTTTAAGGAAAAGGCTGGTGCCCTCTTAAGCTTTAGATGCAGCTGAAGATTGCTCTGCATTTTACATTTAATGTAATACTCACATTGCTTAAATAAATGGAGTCGCATGAAACGATCTACTGCAGTAACCTTGAATATCTTTGTTGCTTATCTTGATTTTTGATCACCTTATTTTTGGAATTGTTTGGATAATACCATACTAAATTCTGGTGCCTAAACTTAAGTACCTTATTCACCTTGAATATATATATATATATATATATATATATATATATATATATATATATATATATATATATATATAAATATTCTTTTTAATAGTATATATCGAAACAGAAATTAAGCTATACATAATAACAAGTATGTAAGCATTGGGTTGAAAAACCCTTTTGGATATAAAAGTCGAAGGCTGCCACGCTCAGTATCTGACACATTACTTCAAGAGCAGAGTCCAGTTAATCGAACAACTAATTCCTCCTCTCCCTGTTTATTTTTGTGTTCCTTTCTGTGGAAGAGCGTAGGCTCGAAACGTTCAAGATTTTTTCACTTCCCGAGCGTTAAACTAATACATCTGTTGTTTGTCTACGCCACCTATCCTCGTCTTTTGGTTTTTGCGAATTCTCTCTCTCTCTCTCTCTCTCTCTCTCTCTCTCTCTCTCTATATATATATATATATATATATATATATATATATATATATATATCTTCATCAACATATGCAGTATTATACATCAATTACAACTAGTCTTACGATTGTGACATCAGGGATGGCAGGTAAGAAAAAATGTCCAGTTACTTAATATCTCGTGTGAAACCGATTGGTACGATCGGCTATAATGTCTCTATAATACTGTATGTTTTGATTAACGTACCAACTCTAGTGACAAATATCCGAGTGCCTTTACTTTCTAACCTATAGATTCGTAGACGACTACAAATATTTAGTTTTATTTTAATTATCACTTTTTAGTGTGCCATTAATTAATTAATTCCTGCTTGACAAAGTTGTGCAAGCACCCGGCAGTTCTCAAAGAGCTATGAACGACTGAGTGAGTGTCTGTAGGTAGTGAAGAGTAACGAGGTAGAACCACCTGTCTTACAGTCTGATGACGTCATTCATCGCCCAGAGATTGTCTATAAAGAGAATATCGTTTATAAGATAATTACAGCAGCGAAAGGTGCTCCCCGACCGCGTTTGAACGTACACGAACATTTTAACTACATCTATACAGCGAGTCTTTGGCATATATATATATATATATATATATATATATATATATATATATATATATATATATATGGGGGGGGGGGTCTGTGTGTCTGTGCGTCTGTGTGTCTGTGTCTGTATGTGTCCCTATAGAAATTTATTGCTTCAAGAAAAAATTGAATTTGAATGACATTTGAGTCCGTGTCATGTGCATGTGAATGATGTCGAGAGAACGTCTGCTACGAATGATATTTTTTAACAAAGGGCACCTCAAAGACGACCGCCACACGTTGAACGACAATCAATAAACTGAGACCAGGGTCAATAAAACGATCCCCCGAGTTATTGGCTGAAATTACATACTTGAAGTAAGTGTTGGCAGAAATTAAATCAGCTTGAAAATAATCGTTCACTTTACTAAATTTATACTCGGGTTAAGCCCGAGCAGCCCGAGTGCCGGAGTCATTATTGATATATGTATGTATGTATATTTATATATATATATGTATATATATATATATATATATATATATATATATATATATATATATATATATATATATATATATATATATATATATATATATATATATATATATATATATATATATATATATATATATATATATATATATATATATATATATATATATATATATATATATATATATATATATATATATATATATATATATATATATATATATACATATATATATATACATATATATATATATATATATATATGCAAACTTTAGGTTAGTTAAAATATGTTTGTAACATATTTCAACTTCTAAAGGCAAGTTCACTGGAGTTACTGCGGAGAAAAAATTCTCTCTTATGCTAAAAAGGTGTAAAGACACCATATCTGTCCAGCGTGTCCCCCATTTATATTCCCAGATGTGTTTCTAGCTTTTTAGTCGTTATTAATGGAAAATATCGAAGAGAGACAACTCTGCACCGACTTGATTAAAGCCGTGGTCAACAACATTCACTGAGTTGCGGCATTAGAACGTCAGGTCATAAGAAATTCAGCATCTATTCGTTATTTCCCATTGGTAACAGCTAAAGAGCTAGAAACACCTCTGGGAATCCGGTGGTAGGCAGCACCGGATAGATATGGTGTCTTTACACCTTTTTAGCATAAGAGAGGACTTTTTTTCTCTGCGCTATCTGCAGATAGTTTGCCTTTAGAAGTTGAAATTTATTTTAACTAATCTAAAGTTCGCTTATGCCTAAACACTGCTTGGCGCTGATAGAGCGGAATACACACACACACGCACACACACACACACACACACACACACACACAACACACACTCCCATACACACATATATATATGTGTGTGCGTGCGTATGTATGTATGTATGTATGTATATATGTATTTGTGTATGCGTGCATATGCCATTGCAGTCGAAATCGATATGAAAAATTAATGACTTCCTTAAAGTACATTCAACCTGTATATTTATATTACCCCACCAGAATAAGTAAGTCATACAAAATATCAGATCCTTAAGTCATTTGAGTCCTGAGAAATGTCCCCTGAAAATGTTACCCTTCCGCTTTTCATTTGTAATTATTTTGTACTACAAGGCTACGAGATATTTGATCATCTGAACCGGAAGTTATTTCCTTTGCTACCCACTTAGTTTTGGCTGTTAATACATTGGAAACTGAGGTTTGTTATGCTTTTTATGGTTGCTATTGGTTTTCATTATTTTCTCTTTCCTTGAATTTGCTTAAACTTTCACGTTACTCAGAGCATTCAGCTTAAAGTTTGTTTTACCCTGACGAATATAATAACTAGGCCGTCTACCCCGTATCATCAATCTTACACCCTTTGTTTAGGCGCCTTCTACTGATTACAGTTCCGATATGGTACTGTAGTATTTGGGGACCATTGGGACTTGCATATCTATTCTGACCATAGGATCCCTTGACCATGAGGCAACTTTCTTAAAGCTTGTTTTAGACACACTCCTAAACTATGCACAGCGTATGAAAAAGCCTACACAAGCGCAAGTCGAAAGGTGTTTAAGCGTTGTATAGAGGCAGAAAAGCCGTCATCACCCGTGGCAGTCTGACTGGGAGAATTGAAATTTAATTTGTCTCAGAGAAAGAACCGAAGAGAAACACATTTAACTGATGAAAAGTGAAGAGTTTCTTCTCATCCCGAACTAAATGGGTAAACAAAGATGGAAGATGAATATTATGGGTGTGCCACCAGAAATAGGCATATAGTGGCGATGGGTGGCAGCTATACTGGGTGTCAGAATGCGTGACGAGAATATTGTTATAAATACTCAAGTTCTGCCCCAAAAAATTGATAAGGGACTGAATGAGAGTTCATAACTCAAATTAATCAGCAAACTTTTGAGACACCCGTTTTCAGCAATTCATCAAATGGCTTTCAGCTGCCTGCGAGCTGGAGGAAACAAGAACTATGTGCCACATATATGGTAACAATGATCATCTAAATGCTTTCTATCCTTGACAGCGAATACAATAAGGAGAGCAGTGTATCTACTAACTCCCAACTTACAGCAATAACCACACCAACAATAGCAATAGCAAGTACAATAACAACAACAAAGCAACAACAACAATAACCGTAACAGTAAACTTCAAAATAATAACAACCACCAGCCATCAAATACTGCACAAAATCCTGTCAGCAGTGCCCTTCCCTTCAGCAAAGCACAAACACATATAGAAAGACGTGGGACTATTCCTGGCATTCACCTAAAATAGTAATTGAAAAACACACATACAAAGGGGGAAGGGGGCATTTACCTTTAATGATTTTGTTTATCACGGTCATATAGGATCTGTGGATGCTTGGATTATCTCTAGAAACTCAACCCATTAAGGATTTCCGTTGTTTCTATTTTATTGAGTTTGTTATTTTATTTTTACACAATTTACATAAACATTTGTTGTATTGTTATTTATACCCTATTGTAATATAGTTTCTCTTCAATACTTTTGTGTCCACGTGACTAATAAGAAAACCTGTAGATGGATAGGGGTTGCTGAAAAGTTCCTGACTTTAAGGGTATCGAGAAAGGCCTGATTAGAGACCCGATCTTTCCAGTTCATTTACAGAGCTTAGAAAAACTGAAGTACCGATGCAATAAGTGTGTGAATCTGAGAGGGGGGAATATGTTGAATAAAATCATAATTGAGTGATCCCCTTGTATTTTCTTTTACCCCAAATTAGGAACTTTTCAGCAACCCCTCGTATAGTCATAATAGGGTTTGAACTCAGTACTAAAAGATAACGAATTTTTTTATATATAGCACCCTGAAAAATAGTGCTCTTTCTTATTATATCAATGATCTTTCTTCCGCCTTATATCTATTTGACACTGAATGATCTGAACCATTTAGAAATGAGTGTAGTTGAAAGTAATTAGGGCACAATGTTGCCCGTGTGAGAGAAAATGTGAACCCTTTGCCTGTATGACATCATGCCGTCTACTTTGTCGGCTGCCAAACAACAAGTAGTAAAAGAAAAAGAAAACAATCAATAAAAGGCACAAACAGAAACACATTTTTACAAATTATTTCGAATAATAATTAATGCCTGAATGGAAGATAATTTTCCACTTCTGTTAACAGCGCAAATATTTTAAACCACTCTTTAAGTCATTAGCTTTCATTTTGTGGTTGATATTGCTTTATGTATTAAATTGATGGAAACTATATCTTTTTTATGGCAAATTGTCGATAAGAAATACCAACAAATACAACAAATACAATTTAGAAATAACAAAAACAAACAGCCAAGTATGCAAACAAACAAAACGTGAAAAAAGATTCGTTTAGGTTACATCGAGATTATTCTCTTTTCTCAAGCATTTTATCATTTATTTGATTCTGTGTCAGTTAATCGTAAAAGAAGGAAAAAATTAATATTCGATGAATTTAGTTTGCATTTCGAGTTCAGAATCCAGATTGAATCTAATCTATTTCCTTACCGTTTTTCATCACTGCTATTCTAAGACTAAAGCATGAACGTTCATACACATCTATCTATCTATCTATCTATCTATCTATCTATCTATCTATCTATCTATCTATCTATCTATCTATCTATATCTATCTATCTAGATAGATAGATAGATAGATAGATAGATAGATAGATACATAGATACATATATACATACATACAT
This sequence comes from Octopus bimaculoides, assembly GCF_046866305.1. Lineage (NCBI taxonomy): Eukaryota > Metazoa > Mollusca > Cephalopoda > Octopoda > Octopodidae > Octopus > Octopus bimaculoides. The sequence continues at coordinate 17,551,634 of NC_142949.1, read as the reverse complement.
ACATACATACATACATACATACATACATAAAGATAAATAGAGAGAGACAGACAAACAGACAGAGACAGAAAAAGTAAAGAACTAAATAGGAAACAGGAATTATGTGTGTAACTTCATTAGCTTACAGCTGTTTCTGCTATAGGATTCGATGCTGTCAGATCTGAGGGCTTATACATCATCTTATAGTTTCTAACGTTTTCTTTTTTCTGAAGCATCTGTATATTGAGTTCTAACAACAGGTTATTAGTATCACTAAAGTCAAAACTAACTCAAATGCATCACAGTTCGATGACGGTTTAGCAGGCCGAAACATCGATCTCGCTGCCAATACTATTCTTGTTAAGGAATAAGGAATTTGCATTCTGCCAAATGTATGGAGTAATCCTTCAGATGAATGTAAAATTGTTTTTATTATAACTGAACATGAAAAGAATCATTTGTGTGTACGTGCGTGTATGTGTGTGTTTGTGTGTGTGTGTGTGTGTGTGTGTGTGTGTACGTGTGTGTGTGTATGTGTGTGTGTGCGTATGGGTGTGTGTGTATGTATGCTTATATGTATGTATTACAATTAAGTTGAGGTGACAATTATCTTTTATCGTGTGATAAGAGCCATCCGTAAACACATTGCTTGTATAACACCAGGAAGAGAGAAAACGGTGGGAATATTCGTGTATAACCATGGAATGGAATGAAGAAGGTGAGAATCGAGGATTGTTTATAATGCCACAAAGTACGACCAATTTAAGTTGGTTTGCTTTAAAAGATGAAAATAAGATAATGAAATAGAATAATTAAATAAAAAGAAAAGAAAAGAAAAATTAATACTCAAAATGTGTAAGACGCTTGCTTCTCGACCATGTGGTCTTGAGTTGAGTGCCACTATGCGGCACATTTACTAAGTGCAATAATTGAAACAAGTAGACGAATGAAAAAATACATATATATGTATATAAATATCATGTGCAATATATGAATTTATCGAATCCTGTAATCACAATAAAGCTCTTCTAGAGGATCTGGCTATCATACCGCTTAGTAATCCAATACAGAGGAGTATAATGTAGAGTCCTATGCAGCTGAAATCTAGTAAACCAAATCTATGACATTATTTCATGACGAGAATATAGAATATAAAATGAAATCCGGGGTATTAGAAGTGAATATATTTCTTTCACTAATTGATATCTGTAGGATGACGGCCGTTTCGCAGCCTTCATCATGTAATAATTTTTATTTTCTTCTTCTTGCCTTTAACCCTCCAACGCGGAGTATAGGCCACTTATAATTGAATTCCATGTCGCATAATTTCTCGTTTCTGCCATGAATGTCCCCCTTTCTCTAGTTCCTTTTGTGTTGATCTACGCCACGAGTTCTTAGGCCTACCCCTCTTTCTATATCCATCCGGATTCCACTGTAAAGCGCTTTTCGCTGCATTTGGTGTGTCCTTTCTAATTGTGCTACCAATCCACTTCCACTTTTTCTTAAATATTTGCTTCCTAATCGGAACTTGATTCGTTCTTTGCCACAGTTTCACATTGCTTATGTATTCGGGCCATCTAATTTTAAGTATACTACGCAAGCACCTGTTGATGACTGATAGTATTTGCTTATTTGACTTAACTGTTGTTCACCATGTCTCAGCCCCATACAATAACACCGCTTTTACGTTAGTGCTAAAAATTCTTATTTTGTTCTTTATTGAAATTTCACTTGCGCTCCATACTTTTTTTAACAGGTGCTTACTTTTTTTAACAAATGCAAAATAACACGTCAAAATTAGAAGCAATAGCTGCCAAACTAGGATTGAAAGTCAACCGCGACAAATCAAAAATTATGCACGTTAATGAAGAAAACAGTGAACGTATTAAACTAGAAACCGGTGAACTAGAGGATGTAGCCGAGTTTACGTATTTAGGTAGTAAGATAACGTTCTCAGGCGGCAACGACGAAGATATTAAGACGAGAATAAGTAAGGCAAGGACCGCTTTCCACCTGTAAAATTTTTATTTTAGTAATAATAATTTTTATTTTAGTATATAATATATTTAATATATAATATATTATTTCATATGTCTGCACTGATATGCATGCTATAAATTGCATAGTACTATTGTACATTTACGAATCAATGCAGATATAGAAGGCTAACTCGTCAGATCAAGAGAACATCCTGATTACAACTCTGCTATATATATATAAGATCGTCTTCATATGTAGAATGTATGGAAGACCAATAATTGATAAAAAAAATTACTACAGCAAGGAGCAAAGGAAATATAGTAAGACATTAAAAAGGGAATGAGTAGTGGTGATGGAGGAGAAGATGAGAGAAAGTATGAGAGTGAAAGAGGCATGTAGATTGTCGTTAATAAGATAGAAAGAGTAATAATAGAGGGAGAAAAGTGTGAAAGTTATAAAGAAAGAGAGAGGTATGCAGGGGCTATTTTATGAAATATAGAGTGTAATGTCAACAAGAGAGAGAGAATAGTGTGAAGGTTATAAATAATGAGAGAGCGGTAGATGGAGTAAAAATATTTGAATTAAGATGGTGGGTCGAAGTTTAATGAATTTGTTAATGTAAACAAAAGACCGTAAAGGATTAGCAGAAGAAAAATAGTCAGATAAAATTATTTTGAGGGTGTTTAAAGATCATACAAGCAATAGGATAAGATAGCTGGAGATATGAAAATATACTAAGGGATAGTATCAATGATTAGTATCAAATAAGGTTAAAGTTTAAATGGACTACAGATGCGAGGCGTCCGAAGAAACTGTGTCAAGAAGTCAATACTCACATTTAGTGGGTAAATAACTATAATCATGGACATATTAAAGAAATGAAATGATGAAATAGGACAAAAATAAATAACGGCTACACAATCATATCTAGCTGTATGTTCATACGATCATTAATCTACATACATATGGCGGCGAGCTGGCAGAATCGTTAGCAGGCTGGACGAAATGCTTAATGGTATTTCGCCCATCGCTACGTTCCGCCGAGGTCGACTTTGCTTTTCATCATTTCGGGGTCGATGAAATAAGTACCAGTGAAACACTGAGATCAATGTAATCGACTAGTCCCATCCCCAACAAATTTCAGGCATTGTGCCTATAGCAGAAAGGATTAATCTACATACATACAGAGACAGAACATAAGTACGCGCTCACAATTAACGTATATATAGATTGGGCTATCCCATAAATAATGCGGTTTTTCCATTTGCATGAACCAGAAGTCGGAGGGGGACGGGATAAAGTACCTGCATCAACTTGCTATAAAAGCAGGTAATAATTTTACTTTGTTCTTATTCTTAGTGCAAGTTTTAAAGGGTACAGTTCGATTTTAACAGTTATTTTTTCAAAGCTATAATGGAAGTGACAAAGGAAGATATTCGGTATATTTTGCTTTATGAGTTCAATGAAGGCAATAACGCAACGGAAAGTGCGAAGAATATTAATGCAGTATATGGTGATCGGACAATAAGCGTAAGCCAGTGTCAACGGAGGTTCCAGAAATTCCGAGCCGGAAGTTACAGCCTGGAAGACGATCCACGTCCTGGAAGATCTGTAGAGCTCGACGAGGATGTCCTGCAAACCCTGGTGGAACAAAATCCCATCGTAACTGTTGAAGAACTAGTAGAGATATTACTGACATAGATCCCGCCTTATTTTAACCAATTAGCTTGCAGTTTACATGTAATGGTTTTATGAGTAAGCAAACTTAGTTGGTTTCGATCGTTTTAATTTCAATCGGTGGGAGACTTCTGTAATTTGTTTATATTCATAGGTTAAAGATTTTTTTAATCCACATCACTAACTAACTGGTTGTTATATTACTGTTATTTCCGTTCAGAACAGGGATGAACATTTTAATGAACCGTTTTCTTTTATCTTTCTTCCAACCTCACTTGTGTCATGCAGTTTGTGGAAAGAAAAAATTAGAAACATTTTGATCACATTTTTCTATATGTTCACTCAATAGAATTTGGCAAACATTAGTGTTCCGGATTTGTTGTCTGGGAAATCTTGAGCGTTCCGATAAAGCATTCCCTGTCTCGCCAATGTATAGTTCCTTACAATTAGGGCATTTAATGCAGTAGATCAAATTTCTGCTTTTGTGAAAATCTGTCCTTTTTTTGTTCTAATGGATCAACAAGTATGCATGTATTGACACGTTCTACATGTTATCATTACATTTGGATACTGTGAATGTTTTATCCTGTTTGTTCATGTTGAATTTTGCCTTTGTTAATAGTTTCTTTAGGTTATGTGGTTACCTTTTGCTTAGATAAGTGTTTGATTAGTTATGTTTTTTTTTTAATTTTTCACTTTGTTTCATGATTGGCAAATTTGTTTTCAAAATATTCAAAATATTTTGGTGATGCGGATTGTGTGTTACTAGAAATGGTATTGTGTTCCGTTAATGTTTTCATCTTTCTCGTGTTGCCCTAAGTTGTTCTAAAGGTATCTCTTTTGCTGGTTGTATGCTGTTTTCTATAAGTAGGAGAAAGTATTTTTGCTTCAGCAGAAATCCTTTGGGTTCCACAAGTCGTATGTTCCTGGCATTGGGATCATCTACTATAGTACAAATTTTCCTGGCTAGATAGTACGGGATGCTGCGTTATGTGTGTGTTAGGTGGCATAATTTGAAATTTAGGTATTAGTGTGTATCTGTGTTTTTGTAATGGATATCAGTTGTAATTGCGGTGTTGGTTTTAATTACGATTTTGTCAAGAAATGTTAATTGTGAGTTGCTCATTTCTCTTGTAAATTTGAGACTAGATTGTAGATTGTTGAGGAGGGTGCTGAATTCTTCCAGATTTTCTAGGGATTTGGTTCAAATTAGGAAACAATCATCGAGGTGACCTCTTCACGTGTGCTCTATATGCCTTCTAAAGGTCATGCCGTAGTTTTCTACAATTTTTTAATATATGTTTTGTTCCAAGTACCCCAATACTGAGTTCGCGAAAACTGGAGCAAATCGCGTCCCCATAGTTTCATTAAGATATTCAAACTTGTTTTCAACAAAAATAACAACAATAATATGACAACCGGTTAATGGTGTGGATTAAAAAGTATCTTTAACCTATGAATATAAACAAATTACAGAAGACTCCAATCGATTGAAATAAAAACGATCGAAACCAACTAAGTTTGCTTACTCATAAAACCATTACATGTAAACCGCAAGTTGATCGTTTAAAATAAAGGCAGGATCTATATCAGTAATATCGATACGTCCGGCAAACGTTTAAGCTGCATGCTAATTGGTGAAAACCGCATTCAAAAAATTCAGCTTGTCGAAGCCTTCTAAAAGGTATAAAAATGAAGAAGTCAGTCATTTTACTACAGTTGTCAAGTACTCAACTCAACTGTCAGTCAATACATTTTGAAATTTGATGATTACTATGAACATATTGATACGACCGCCAAAAAACAAAAAAAAAAACGTTATGTCCCTCTTCCACGATTTGGGTTCGAAACTGTCCTCTAGTTGTTCAGGACAGTGGTATTTCCTTTGTCCTGTCAACGAGCACGGTTATTTATGGCCGTAGGAACTTGATCTCTGACCCTCTCCGGTCACTGAGAGTTTAAAGGAGATAGGAACTGTGAGAAACTAACCCAGCTTTGGAGGGGGGAACGCAGCACTGCTGGGTACGGTATGCCTATCTTTGTGGCTGATTACCTGACATAAATAAGGGAGCGTAGATTTGGAAGCCAGTCGCTGAAGGAGCAGTTGGGAGAAGCGGTCAGTGAAGAGCAGTCAGTGACAGGGGCTGAAATGGACAGAAGGCAGCCAGTGAGTGAGAGGGTATCCCGTAAGAGAGGCAGATAGGAACAGAGCCAGGCAGTGAGAGAGAGACAGACAGACTGTTGCGGCTGGCACGTTTGTGTAGCGGGGACTGCGTTTGGTCAGCATTTTTGTCGAAGTAGTAGGAGATTTGAAAGAAAGGAACTTGTTGCATTAAATGTTTGTTTATATTTTTAAAGAAAGTGTACTTGCGTTGTCAAATGTTCTTTTAAAAGAAAAGAAAGAAATAAAAGAACTCTGTGTCGTTAAATGTTTTTAAAAGAAAAGAAAGAAAAAAAGAACTGAATTGTTAACTGTGTTGTTAAAAGAAAGGAAAAGAAAAGAAAAACAAAAGAAGCAAAAGAACTTTGTTAAATGACTCTTGATAAACGAACTTTGTGATGTGAAATGATTGGAAAAAAAAAAAGAAACTTTGTAATGTTAAATGTTCGAAAGAACTTTGTTGTTAAATGTTAGAAAAGAACTTTGTTGTTTAACGATTCTTGAAAAAGAAACTTTGTAATGTTAAATGTTGGAAAAGAACTTTGTTGTTAAATGTTAAATGTGTTATTTTAAAAGCAAGAACTATTGTTATTGAATGTCATTTTGTTTTGTTTTGTTTTGAAAAAAAAATTAGTTTGACTACGCAAGTTTTGCGTGTGTGTTATTTCTTTTGTTGTTATCGTTTCGCTGCTCTACAGGCTTCGTGGACTCCTGGTTTACTGAGCGTCGTCGTCGCACGCGAGGTTTCTCGGAGGTCCGCGTGCGGCGTAACAATATGAAAGTGCAAATTGAATTTTGTGAACATCACAAAATATTTTTTTTAATGTTTAACACACTTCAACATTGTAAAATAATTTTTTGAATACAATGATAAAACCAGACGATGTTGTAACTTTATTTAACTGATATATATATATATATATATATATATATATATATATATATTATTTTATTTAAAAGAGTTCCAACTCTGTTTTTATGTTTTATTTATATTCTTGTAAAATTAATGTGGGATATAGAATATGGAATATATAATATATAATATAAAAATAGATGGTACAATGAAATGAAGTATTGAATGTCTTATTGAATATATGAAATATTCAGTGTTCAATATACAGAATTATAATTAATTCTGTATATTGAACACTCAATCTTTCATATATTCAATAAGACATGTTCCATATATTCAATAAGACATTCAATACTTCATTTCATTGTACCATCTATTTTTATATCATATATTATATATTCCATATTCTATATCCCACATTAACTTTACAAGAATATAAATAAAGCATAAAAACAGACAGAGTTGGAACTCTTTTAAATAAAATAATATATTCCTCTATACACGATCATACAAAACCCTTTTTTCGTATTATTTTTACTCACACACACACACACACACACACACACATATATATATATATATATATATATATATATATATATATATATATATATATATATATATATATATATATATATATATATATATATATATATATATATATATATATATATATATATATACGAGTATGTTTATATGCAATGTTGTCAGCACTGCTACTAGATTTAATCTGCCAGCATGCTTCAAGGAGCAAAATTAATGATTCCTGTGTATTAATAGGGGGATAAAATCGTAAGGTAGACGTAAAGAAAGAAAATAGGAGTATATAATGTTTTGAAGGTGTAGACACAGAAGGCGTTCATTATAGAGGAGCAGGTTCAGTAATAGGAGAAAAATTGTTAAATATGATAGACTGTTGAGTTAAACTTCAACATGTACTAAGAATTTTATAAATAGCAGAATGAATAAAGGTCAGAAACATTATCGATATCCCTAGTGAAAGCAAGGTATGGCTAACCAAGGTAAGGATATTTGTATTCATAAAGACTCAATTTTTAATTGAGAAATTCAGTCTTCAAGTGCGAAATTAGGTGTAGTTTACCATAACGTGTCTATTTAAATTTTAGGTGCTAGCACCACATAATTTTTCACTGCTGCCAATGGGTATATTACTACTGACAAAGCCCAAAAGGGCAGGAATGCGAGTTCAGCATTTTTAGCACTGCTGCTTGGCGATTTTCTTGGCATATTGTGATGTATCTGCATTAAATATGATACATAGATGGATATTTTAATCTAATATTACTTCTGTTGCACATAACGGGAAAACACAGACACACACACACACACACACACACACACACACACACACACACACACACACACACAAACATACACATACACACTCACATATATATATTCGTATATGTGTGTGTATGTATGTATGCATGTATGAATGCAAATATATATATTAGCTATTAGCGACAGATGCAACCTTTGTAACATCTAACTTAAGGCGCTATAAACAACACACCAAATTAAATTTGGATCTTCTAATTATATATATATATATGTGTGTATGTATGTATTATGTATGTATGTATGCATGTATGTATATATATGTATATATATATGTGCATATATATATGTATGTATACGTATGTATATATACGTATATGTATATATGTACGTATGTATGTGTATATATATATATATATGTATGCATATAAGTATATGTATATATATGTGTATGCGTGTGTTTGTGTGCATGTGTGTGTAAGTATATATATATACTAGATTTTTTTAATAGAATTATAAGATAAACTTGAATGTTGCATATTGAAATAAATGTAATAACTTAAAAATACAATAACAAATTAAAATTAAGTTTTAAAGATATCCCCAGGATATGATATACGTTTGGCCTTCCATATCAACATTTCAAATTAAATTTACACTTCGCAAGCAAGGTCGATTTTATTGACTAAATTCATTTAAACATCGTCAATTTTCAAAAACGTCACAATAAATTAATATAAATGTTTGGATCTAGGATAATTTATTGCATTTATATTTGAAAACGATTGAATGGAATAATAAATGCGTGAAGAATTAAATTTGTAGCAGTTGACTGAAAGTCCTTCTCTATAACATAATAAATGGAAATATGTACGTAATCATTATGAATACGTGTGTGTGTCCGTGCACATATATATATATATATAACCGCCAATCTCTACACATCTTTTCTTGCTCCGTTTTTGGGTTTTTCCATTCTCTCTTCATTTTTTTCCTCTCAATCCTTTGCTCGAAATGTCAAAGCCCTTTCCATTCCTCCCGAGCGTTAAACCTATCTTTGACATTTGGTTTCAGTAAATTGGAATTGTATAGATAGATAGATAGATAGATAGATAGATAGATAGATAGATAGATAGATACATACATACATACATACATACATACATACATACATACATACATATACATATATATACATACGTATATATATATATATATATATATATATATATATATCAAATTAATCAAAGGACATACTAAGTATGTCTACCTGCTGGAAATAACAGTCAAAGCTCTTATCTAAATCGCCAAAAATTACACTGATGATAACTACAGCAATCAATCGAAAGCAGATTAGGTTAGTAAAATCTCTCAACGTACATTTTAGTATAAGAACTCACGTTGACCGGTTTCTTTGCTGGCAAAATAAATTACCTCAATATCATCAGCACATGTTACCATGATAAGTGACCCAACTACCCGTATTCAAGTCTGAGCCGCCACTGATTCGTTTTGTGCCGAAATCAAATTACATTCACCAGTGAGAAATGCCGGAACACCGACAAAAGAATACCAGTTACAATTGAGGCTAATGAAAGAAATTTGGTTAATTTAAGAATTAAGGAAGCTATATTCATACATAGGCTAGGGCCCTAAATTAACAACAGGCTGGACGTTGGTAATCAATATATTATTTAGCAACATCTGGATGCGTGTAGGTTCATTTTTGATGATATGCTAATCTATTGTTTATAACAAAAAAAAGATAAGAGAAAAAGAAGGCAAAAAAGGAAGCTGCACATATAATACATAACTTAGAAACAGCGCTACGGATGTACCAGCACACAAGAGATTGCGACATGGCCGACCTCACGCACTTCTCATGAGGAATTCTGGAAGGAGCTTCGTGACACCACTGCCGAAAAAAAAATGAAAAGCCGTTGGAAAACCGATTATAGCAGCGTCTCCATCTAAGAATATCTGAAGAAGGAATTTTATTCCGAAATATTATCAGACTATGGAAGACTAAATTACAACAAGTATATAGCCCATTGTTTGTATTATATTGCATTGTTGTACCATTTAAAACTTTTTATTATATATATACAGGGTGTCCCAAAAAGATGTACTCACTCTTTGACAGACGATTACTAATATATTGTTTTTTGTGATGTATGGGCTTACCGCGATGCAACAAATTCAAACAAATGGATTGGGAGGAGAGGTTGCGTTGAATTTCCTGCACGGTCACCAGGTTTATTTTTTTATGGGGACATATCAAAGATAAGGTTTACGCTGCAAAACCAGTGACAATTGATGATTTGAAAAATGAAATTCGAATACAATGTCTTGCAATTCCAAATGAAATGTTTGGCAATGTTGTCCAATCCATTAATTTCGTGTTTAAATCTTGCTATGGTCGACTTTGCATTTCATTCTTCCAAGGACAATTTAACAGTTGTACTTGTTGTTATTTCAACTCGATCTACCAATCAAAACTATTTCAACCATGACCTTCCCATTGGTTTGTTGTTTATCAGACACAGTGTATCTATGACAACATTATTCGATATTTATCAGACACTTGTTTGTGATTTGAGGACGAGTTGGCTGTTGTATCAAGTAAGTCTAGCGACTGCTTAAAGATTTCTTCAATTATTGAAGTTCGACATAATTGATCACGGCCCTTGAGACCCAATAAATAAATAAACCGGTAAAAGACTTTAAAAGGACCCTGTTCAATATTTTTTGACATATTATTCCAATGTTATTTCCAATATCAGTTTCTCTCTTTGCAGCGTCTAATTTACTTTTAACATCTGTCTATTCTTTTTCCTGTTATTTCTGTCTTTATAATCAGTCAAAAGTTGAGCAAATACAAAAATGTAAAGAGCAGAAGAGAGACAAACAGTGGGAAACATTTCAATAGACTACTATTGTTGTTTTTGTTGACTATAACATATGTCCACTTTATTTTTTATTCTAGTTTACTTTTAATCTTATTAACAATCATAGGTGGTCACTAGAATCCGAAGAGGGTGGGGAGATGCTGCTACTGCTGCTGCAACTACTGCTGCTGGTGTCCTTGTTTATAGTGAAATTTTCTGACTGGCAAAAGTCGATATTGTAAACGTAGATTGTGAGTTAAGCTACTTCGCCGGAAGAAAAGACATCGAACGATAAAATCAAAACCTTTGTTGCAAAATGAGAAAAAAATGAACACAATCTGTTAAAAGATAACACGGCTGTGAGACAGAGTGAGAGGAGAAAGAAAGATGTCTTGTTTAAGATATTTGAAAGAAAATGTACGTAGCTGAAGATGTGAATTAATTATAAATAGTTCGATGTCGGGAGTAAATAGAAATACGGTAATTACGAAGAAATACAAGCGGAATACTAAAGATATTAGCAGATATGGGATGGTTTATACCAAGGAAGGAATTATCCAAGAAAAGAGGGACGATTGAGGAAGATTATGTAGAAAAGAAACGACCGTAACGAAGAACATATAGGAGAGAAAGGATAAAAGGGGAAAGGGACTGGCAGAATAAAAAGCGGATGAGAGATTATAGGATAAGATATAGTAAAGTGTTAATGGAGCAAAAAGAAGGTTACTCGAAGTGATTAAATATCTTTTTTAACTATCTTTTTTAATTGAAGTGATTTTTTAGATTTTTAAGCTTGAGGTGTCTGAATGTGTAACAATGATTCAATCTGTTTACCAAAGGACAATCGATATGCTTCGTTATGTCTTTCCTTCAATACATGCCCACCCAAAAATGGATTAGGGTTCCCTTATCTTTAATTCCTTGTCCCTTCTATTTTATTACTAGCAGGAACTCAACTTCCAAGATCCTCTCTGAGTTGAAACTGATGTTATCTGAGGTGTTGGACGAGTCCTTGAAGTCTACCTCCCTGCAACAAAAAATTTCAACTCCTAACACAAGGAGTATTTCAATGTATCTCTTCTTGTACCGCCGCAATATGAAATACCAAATGAAAAAATAGGAAGATAAAACTGATGAGTTTGGAACAGGATTTTCTCTTCTGTTCAATTTCTAAGACTCTACAAAAACAAACCAAACAGGAAAATGATAACTGGCGTAACAAATACAAGATTACTGAATTTAGCGTAGTAGTAGTAGTAGTAGTAGTAGTAGTAGTAGTAGTAGTAGTAGTAGTAGTAGTAGTAGTAGTAGTAGCAGTAGTAGTAGTAGCAGTAGCAGTAGTAGTAGTAGCAGTAGCAGTAGTAGTAGTAGTAGTAGTAGTAGTAGTAGTAGTAGTAGTAGCAGTAGCAGTAGTAGTAGTAGTAGTAGTAGTTGTTGTTGTTGCTGTTGTTGCAGTAGTAGTTGTTGTTGCTGTTGCTGTAGTAGTAGTAGTAGTAGTAGTAGTAGTAGTAGTAGTAGTAGTAGTAGTAGTAATGAAAATAATGTGCTTTTAAAAAATGTACCAGACTGATAATGTGGAACAGTTTGTGACATTATTGTTTCAGAAAGTGTAATTTATTGCACAAGAGCGGCAAATTAATTGTCACAAGGTGATTATAAAATAACAATTTAATGAATTTAATGAATAAAATGAATTGATAATTCCACATTTAACTAGTTTGGCGGTTTTTGTAAGTTCTCGTTATAATCTCTACGCAGATATTATCTGCATTTGAGAAAATTCATAAGAAAAATACACACACATAGATTATACATGTATTCGCGAGTGTGTGTGTGTGTGTGTGTGTGTGTGTGTGTGTGTGTGTGTGTGTGTGTGTGTGTGTGTGTGTGTGAAGCGGTATAATTATAAATTCTAAAACATCTGGAATCTATATTCTGAATATCTGTTTGGAATAAATAGAATAATATTTCTGTTTAATATGTTTAACAGTAGCACAGGCTTTCGAAATGGAGGCTTTTTGAAAATAGCTTTGATAGTTGTATGTTACTTTATATATTTTTGTGGTGTTAATTCGAAATATAAAGCAGCTCTTTCCCGTGACCTAATGTTTTTCTACAATTTAATGAAAAACATACCATAATTTGTAGGTAAATCCAGGTATGGGAGGACAAAATAATAAAATAAATAATAAACATGATTTTGATATTTTAGAAATAATGTATATTAATGTGGAACTTTATTTTAGCAAAATATAATGGCACAAATGCAATTGAAAGGTGAGAAATATATTTTTACAAGGGTTCCATTTATTTTTTAGGTTCAGCACCTTGAAATGTCTTTGTCATTTGGAAACTAAACCTGAATGTCTTTCGCTTGGAAGCATTCGATAGATATTCATGATAGAACAGCCGGCCATCTTACTTCCCTGACATCTTCCATTTCCTTTAAGTCTTGATGAAACATTCTCCCCGCTCCCCGTTCCTTACTCACATCCCCCAGATTTTCCGGAAAGAAATCTAAATGGTCATGTAGGAAATGAACTTTAATGCTCGTTTTATACATCCTAAGACCTCGAACTTTTCCAGCATTCTTCCCACTATGTCTTTGTAGCTTGGATCTTTGTGTTTATCCAAGTTCATCACATCTTTAAAACTAATCCATGCCTCTTTATCAGAATCATTTACAGTTTTCAAAATTAACATCCTTGAGAAGTTTCCTTATATCTAGTCCTACAAATATTCCTTCTACAACCTTGGCGTCTAATAAAGCAGGAGACTTGCTCTGCAAATACTTGAAACCCTCTCACCTCTGTAGCAAAGCTTTTGCGAATTGTTTCATTAGGCCAAGTTTTATATATGTAGGTGGCAAAAGAATCCTTTACGAATCAACAAAACTTTCTCGAAGGCTGTTCTTTGTTCCTGATGTGAGCGTATCCTTACTTGGCAATTCTGTTTTAGACCAATGGAGGTTCCTGAGTCCCCTGTCCCATTCATACAAGACACAAAGAAACTTTGTGTAGCTTGGCTCTTCTTTAAGCAACATACAAATTATTTTCAGGTCGCTGCAGATCATCCAGTTGTGATCTTTGAATTTAATCTTCTGAATATGGGACATCAAATTTTCATGTTTCTTTGATGATCACTAAGCGTCCATATGTTTCTTTGATGATACGAGCGTCCATATCTGTTATCATTATGCAGTAGAACTGCTTTAAAACTTTTTCTTAGAGAGTCAATAAAGAGTCTTCATTCATTAGGGTTGTAACTTATGCCAAACTTTACCATTAGTCTTGATGGATCTGTACAATAAACTAAACCATTTTCTTGAGCGAAATAAGGAAGAAATTCTTTTTTGCTGTCACGATACCAAATGAATGATGCGCGAGGAGCTAAAACGATTCTTGGATTTATGGTCTGGAACCTAAAATCTCTGCTGAATCGTTTGCAAGCACTAAGTCCCTCACGAGGTCATTTAATTCACACTGGTTGAACAGTTGAGGTTCTTCACCTTCACTGCTATTGATGTCTTCATCGTCATTGCTATTTCTACTTTCTGACTCAGAACTCAAGTGTATGTCTTCGGGGTTAGTGATGAGATTGTAACACCTGGTCCAGGTCGCAGTGCAGATGGAAGATTTGAATAAACAATGTGTTCCCACTCTCCGAATTGTGTCTTTGCTCTTTACATTAGAAAAAATTGCAGTCATCAGTGTGAATTTCAGACTCTCTCCATATCATTGAAACAACAAAAACGAAGACACAAACTGAGCTGGGCTTATGAGGAGCCACTTCTTATCTTGATCTCTAATTTCACACCTAAGTCCGACACATTAAAGTTTTTGACCAATTTGGTAATGTTCCTCTGATGTTTCTTAGTCATAAACTCGCCACAAATGTAACAAGAGTTATCCAGGCTTGTTACATACATTGTTTTATTGTATCATGTGTTACATTTCAATACTTCTTTTGTGATAGTATGTACACATGTAGATGGTTAAATCAAATATATGCTGATGATGGGACTGGAGTGTCTGGTCCATGGCAAAATTCAGACATAATGGTAAAATACAATGATCGATATTGTGAAGAAATTGTAGCGGATAGGATAATGTATTTGTAATTTTTTAAATCAGCAGATACCAACTGATCGATTTCACCCAACGAACCTGAAACAATTCTTTGGTCACAGACCTGTTATCAGATCTGCAGATAATTAACAGATATGAGACATGAATGTTTAAAATTATTTCAATTGCAGAGACACAAGTTTGTATTATTGTTGTTGTTGTTGTTGTTGTTGTTGTTGTTGTTGTTGTTATTATTATTATTATTATTATTATTATTATTATTATTATTATTATTATTATTATTATTATTATTATTATTAAGGCAGTGAGCTGGCAGAATTTTTAGCACGCTGGACGAAATGCTTAGCGGTACTTCGCCTGTCACTACGTTCTGAGTTCAAATTCCATCGAGGTCAACTTTGCCTTTCATCTTTTCGCGGTTCATTGAAATAAGTACTAGCCGAGTATTGGGGTCGATGTAATCAACTAGCCCCCTCTCGCAAAATTTCAGGCCTTGTGCCTATAGTAGAAAGGATTATTATTATTATTATTATTATTATTATTATTATTATTATTATTATTATTATTATTATTATTCAGTTTTATTTTTATAACGTGCTTTCACTTCACTACCGAGCGCACCTCTGTGTGCCTTGGGTATGTGCTGTGGTTTGCTGTGATGCTCTTATGGTTACTGTATTGAAAGTGTTTTGCGTAGGATGTGTGCAGTGCCCAGTAGTGCAATTTTCTGTATGTTATATATATTTGTAAGGCCTGGTGTTTTTGTTATGTATTTGTCTGAATTTTTTTTAATTATACCTAAGGCACCTACTATGATAGGAATTGTTTCTGTTTTTAGATTCCACATTCGAGTTACCTCTATTTCCAAGTCCTTGTATTTTGAAAGTTTCTCCAATTCTTTTAGGGAAACGTTGTCATCTGCTGGTATTGATACATCAATTAGAAAGCATTTTTTTCCTTCGTGATCTTTGACAACTAATTCTGGTTTATTAGCCTTAATTTCTTTATCTGTGTGTATTGGCATATCCCAGAGTATGGTTGCTTTCTCGTTTTCTGTGACATTTTCTGGCGTGTGTTTATACCATCTTTTTTCTGTTATTCCATAGTGTTGGTATAGCTTCCAGTGTATATAGGTCCCAGCTCTGTCGTGTCTGTGAATATATTCCTTCTTAGCCAGGACTGGGCAGCCAGAGATAATATGATTTATTGTTTCTTGTCCATCATTACAAATTCTACAGTTACTTGTTATGTTTCTTTTCATTATATGTTTTTGGTAATTTCTGGTGGGGAGGCTTTGGTCTTGTGCAGCAATTAAAAATCCTTCAGTCTCTGCTTTGAGTCCTGAGCTTCTCAACCATTGCTGGGATTTTTCTCTGTCTATTTCTTTTGCATTTAGTTTAGCCCAGTATTTACCATGTAGGGGCTTTTCTTGCCATCGTTTTATCATGGTTCGTTGCTGTTCTAGTTTTAGTTTGGATTTCATTTGTTTGATAGCTTTTGTTGTTTCTTCTTCTTCTTCTTCTTCTTCTTCTTCTTCTTCTTCTTCTTCTTCTTCTTCTTCTTCTTCTTCTTCTTCTTCTTCTTCTTCTTCTTCTTCTTCAGTATGATTTCTTGTTTGTATTTGTCAGCTTCCTTAAATACTGAAAACAGTTTTTTGTTTTGCTCGTGTTTTGTGGCTATTTGTATTAGTTTTCCTTGCTTCTGGAGTAGGTATTTTTGCAGTCCTATGGTGGTTATATTATAATAGTTTTCCAGCTGTATAAGACCCCTGCCACCTTCTGTGCGTTCTATATATAGCCTTTCTATCTCGGATTTTGGGTGATGCATCCTATATCCTGTGATTATTTTTCTTGTTTTCCTGTCTATTTTAGATAGTTCGTTTAGTGTCCAGTTAAGGATATTGTAGCTGTAACTTATAACTGGGACAGCTAATGTGTTAATACCTGTTATCTTGTTTTTAGCATTAAGCTCTGTTTTTAGTATTGATCTAACTCGTCTATAGTACTCTTTCTTTATTTTTTCTTTCATTTGTGTGTGTTGTATCCTAAATATTTGTATGGCTGGCTTTCGTCTAGTTCTCTTATTTCATTGGCTTTATCTAGTGTGATGTTACTACTTTTAACTAATTTTCCTCTTTTCAGGGTTGCTTTGGAACATTTTTCTAATCCGAATTTCATATCTATTTCCTTGGTAAAGCCATGTACTGTCTGTAGTAGTGTTTCCAGCTCTTTGTCATTTCTGGAGTATAATTTTAGGTTATCCATATATAAAAGGTGGCTGACTGTTTTTCCGTAACATTTGTATCCGCATCCGGTTCTATTTAGCAATTCAGTTAAAGGTGTGAGTGCCAGGCAGAACAGCAGTGGAGAGAGTGTGTCTCCCTGGAATATTCCTCTTCTAATGGGGATGGCTTTCGTTTTCCCAAGTCCCTCTTTTGTTTGGAGCTGTACCACTGTCTGCCATTTCCTCATGGAGTGCCTTATGTATTTTATAATAATTGGTGCCACCTTGTTTATAGCTAGTGTATCGAGAACCCACGTGTGGGGAACACTGTCGAAAGCCTTTTGGTAGTCCACCCAGGTCATACTGAGGCCTTTCTTCTTTCTGCGGCTGTCAACAGTTATGGCTTTATTGATCAATAATTGATCATTACAGCCGTATGAGCCCTTGCTCTTCTGGAAACAGGTTGTTATTTTCCAGGTACTTACTCAATCTCTGCAATATAATTGCAGTAAAGGCTTTGTAGATCGTAGGGAGACAGGTTATAGGTCTGTAGTTTTGTGGTTTCTCCGTTGGATTTGGGAATTAAGATGGTTTTCCCTTTCGTGAGCCATTCAGGCATTGTCTCTGGCTCTGCTAGTATGTTGTTAAAGTTTTCTGCCAGCTTTTTATGCATTCCTGTCAGGTGTTATAACCAGAAGTTGGGGATCTTGTCGTGCCCAGGTGCCTTCTAGTTGCTTAGTCTTTGCAGTGTCTGGGTGACCTCTTCAGTTGTTATAGGGGTCCAGAGTTGCTCAGGTACTAAGTTCGTTGTTTTAATGGTCTTTTTCTGGGGTTGTTGCTTCACCGACCGTATTTGTTTCCAGTATTCTTCCAGTTCTTCTGCTGTTGGTGCTGCAGTAATGTCTATTTTATTTTTACCCAGTTCTTGGTAGAGTTTTGGGGGGTTGGATTTGAACTGTTTGTTTTGTTCAAAGAAACGTTGGCGTTTCTCATACCGGCGGATCCTTTGTGCTTTGGTGAGGATATCTTGCTTTAGCTTTTATTTTGCCTGAGGTAAATCTTTTTCTGTAATGTTGTATTTGTACAGTATTTTGTTTTCTTCTTGTTACTTAGTTGTGTTGATTGTCTACTAATTTCGTTGAGAATCGATAAATCTTTTCTCTTTTTTTAAATTTTGTTTTGGATATTATTTATCCACAAGGTCTGTTTGGGTGGTAGAACTCCTGTTCGGATGGGTTTGAGTGAATATCCTGCTTCTTTTGTGGCTGCCGCATATATTATGTCATTTAGCTCATTGATATTGCCAGTTGTTTCTGTGATTGTTAGTTCTGTGACGGCCAGGTTTATGCTATTTATTATTGATGTTGTTTTATTGTCTATTTTGATTTTTGGGAGGTGTAATCTGTGGTCCATTCTAAGATCTGTGGTTTTCAGTTCTTTGATTATTCTCATTTTCATAGTATCGTAATTATTAGGTTTCCCTTCGTTATTGCCAGGTTTTAGATTTGTTTTGCCTTCCTTTTCATTCATATGTTTGTCTGTGGTGTTCTGGATTGGTGCTTTTTGTACATTATTATACATCTCTACGGTCTGGGTTTGTTGTTCTTTGTTTACTTCATTTTTGCCGGGGATGTTACGTTTGTCCTCGTGTTTTACTATCTCAATGTTTATATTATTATTTGGCATTGTTGTGTGACTACTATCTAGATTTTCCTGATGTATTTTTCCTTTCAATTGTTCTATTTCTATTTCTGATATTTTTTTTTGCTTTGAGAACGTATCTTCTTATGTTAGCTAGTTTATTAGGGTTCATTGTTTTATCGAGGTCTTTATTTAGATTATTTTTCTTCCATGTTTTATATGTATGTGTTATTGCGTTTTCGTTTTTTGGGTAGAGCACTGCTGCAAAATAGGCGTGTAGGATCGAAATGTATTCCTCCCGTGTCCATTTATGCCGTTTTGGTTTTGTTTGCGGGGCATGAGGAACAATGTCCGGCCCTTTATTTTGACGGTCGTCGTTTTCGTAGGGTATCGGTCCGTTTATTTCTGTTGTCAGATTGTTTTGCACGTTCAGATCTTTGTACTTTTTGCGTAACAAGCTTACAGTACGCACTTCTCGGTTGTTATTCTTGGGTGGAATAATACCGGTATTATTTAATCTGTTTGTAATTTTTTTGTACATGGTGTTTGAGTTCGGAGATGGTCTGGTGTTGATGTAACACGTGTGTTTAAGTTCGCTGTGCGGATCGTGGAGACGATATCTAGTTAAAATAGATCATTATATTTGGAAAAATAGAAATAAATTTCAATGAGTATTATTTTCTCGGATATAGTCCAACCCTTTGTCAGGTATTTTTTGGCTCCATGCGATGTCTTTATTTCCGATGTTTTGGGATAAATTTCGGAGCAGAGATTTATCGTTCTCACATGTTAAACGTCCCCGGTGTAGTCTTATTTTTAAACGTCCCCGGTGTATTCTTGTTTTTAAACGTCCCCGGTGTAGTCTTGTTCTTCTTCTTCTTCTTCTTCTTCTTATTATTATTATTATTATTATTATTATTATTATTATTATTATTATTATTATTATTATTATTATTATTATTATTATTATTATTACTATTATTATTATTATTATTATTATTATTATTATTATTATTATTATTATTATTATTGAGCGAGAGAGTAGTGCAAGCCATCAAAGTGACACTGAGGTAATATATATGAAGCGCAATATACCCATATTGACTACCCGTCTGATAAGGGTACACCAGGCACATGCATCAAAACCATATGAGCGCGATATACTGATTTCATTTCAAGATAAACAGCGCATGCCCTTGCAGGTGGGGCCCGGTTAGAATTTTCTTCGGCGCGAGTAGCCCATCCCACTCAAAAGGTTCCGAATAAGGGTTGTTTAAGGATGTTGAACAAAGCACCCATGTTTCCAGACATGAATTATCCGAACCCCAAAGAATTCCTCACAACACATGGCTATGATGCTCCTCCACTACTTCTACTCATGATCAGAGATGCACATATTGTCAGCCACTAAGGAACATGCTCAACTGGTGAAGGTCAAGCAACAGACAAGCAAATCTGTGGTAGTGAGCAGAATATTTGCTGTAGCCCATCTTTTATATCAAGAAAAAACATGTAAAATAAATCAAATTATTATTATTATTATTATTATTATTATTATTATTATTATTATTATTATCTTCTTTCAGTTTTGTTTCCATTTCTTGCTGAGTGTCTTCCTGACACATAGGGCAAAGGACTCACTGTATAGAGAAAAAAAGGGGAAGAAAGGCAGAGAGGAAAAAATTTAAAAGTTAACAGAAAATAAAAGGAAAAAAAGGAACGAAAATTCACAGCCACAATGCTCTCTTCTCACTACGTGTGCCGTACAGGTGAAAACAATCTTTTGCACTTCCTGCATGGATAGTAAAGCAGGGATCATTATTAGATAATTTTCTGTTGCTTTTTTTTATCATTTTAAGTGCTCCGACAATTATTGGCATTGTGACCGTCTTAAGATGGCACATCTTTCCGATTTCGATTAGCAAATCTTTATATTTTCTGAGCTTATCAAATTCTTTTGCCGAGATATTATGGTCACAGGGTATGCTCATGTCAATCAATAAACATACTTTATTGCTTTGGTCTTTCACAACAATATCTGGTTAATTTGGTTTGATGGTCCCAAAGAATTGTAACATTTTCTCCTTCGGGAACAACCTCAGGATGGTGCTTGTACCATTTGTCAGCAGTTTTGATTTTATAATGCTGACACATAATCCATTGTAGATATTGGCCGATTCTGTCATGTCTTGATTTATACTCTACAGGTACTAGAATCTTGCACCCAGATATTATTATTATTATTATTATTCAGTAGTTTTATTTTTATAACGTGCTTTCACTTCACTACCGAGCGCAGCTCTGTGCGCCTTGGGTATGTGCTATTATTATTATTGTTATTATTATTATTATTATTATTATTATTATTATTATTATTATTATTATTATTGAGTGAGAGAGCAGTGCATGCCATCGAAGTGATACTGGGGTAAAATATACGAAGCCCAGTATACCCATCATGACTAACCGTCTGATAAGGGTACACCAGGGACATGCATCACAATCATGTGTACGCGACACGGTGATCTCATATCAAGATAAACAGAATATTTGTAGCCCATCTTTCATACCAAGACAAAACAATGTCCATGACAATACTTCCAATCGGTTGAAATGAGAAGCCATGAAGGCCACTGCCTGGCACTGCATCAGATTATTATTATTATTTTATGTTTGACTTTTGTTTTGCATTTGTACAAGTTGGATCCAAGTCTCATCCAGAGACCCCAAGAGACAACAAGTTAGAAGTTCATGTAGGTGTTATGCCTAGGGTACCATATATTTGGATTTGTACAGTTTTGTTCAAGTGAATATTTAAGAAACCATAAGAAAATTATGTGTTTGCTTTAAAATGTGAGATTACATAGACAGTATTTTACGTAGGATATGAACTTCAGCCATTTTGGGGTTTCCTGGAATCTGATCTAGGTAGTAATCAGCCCGTTTCGCTGTCATTCCCAGGGCACCTATGACAATAGGTATTGTTTTTGTCTTCAGATTCCACATTTTGCTAATTTCTATTTCAAGATCTTTATATTTGCTCAGTTTTTGGTAGGTCTTGACAGATACGTTTATATCGATTGGGACAGTCATATCAATGAGGAGGCATGATTTTTGTCTGAAGTCTTTCAGTATGATGTCTGGCCTATTTGCGTCTATCTTTCTGTCAGTTTGAATGGTGAAGTTCCAGAGGAGTGCAATGTGATCATTTTCAAGTACTGGGGGTGGTTTGTGTTCCCACCAGTTTTTATCATGGGGCAAGTCCAGGTTTTTGCAAATTACCCAGTGAATAGATTGTGCAGCTCTATCATGCCTGTTGAGATACTCTGTAGGCGCAAGCAGACTGCACATGGAGACAACATGATCGATGGTTTCATTTTGTTGTTGGCATATACGACATAATGGGGAGCTGCCGTTCTTTAATATGTTGGCCTGGTAGTTCTTTGTAGGTAGGCATTGATCTTGGGCTGCTATGATAAACCCCTCTGTTTCTGATTTCAAGCCAGAGGCCATTAACCATTGGTGGGTAAGGGCTTTGTTAATATCTGCATTATTCGCTCTCTTTGGGTATTTGCCATTGAGAGGTTTTCCATGCCATTTTTCAGTCATAATATTTAAGGCAGCAATTTTAGCACGGGTTTTCAAGCGCTTAGCTTTTTCTGCGGGTGTTTCTAGTTCGTCTAATTCTTGAATTTGTTGCAATTGGAATTCACTTAGATATTCCTTTGCCTGTTTTGTTACTGAGTAAGATGCTTTCTTGCTTTCATGTTTTAAGACAAGTTTTAGCATCCAGTCCTCAGAGTTTTTCAGATAGGTGTCTAGGCCAATTGTGGCTACCTTCATTGATAATGCCAGCTGTAGAAGTCCTCGGCCTCCCTCTTTTCTTGGCAGATAAAGACGTTCTATATCTCCCTTAGGGTGGTGCATTCTATGCATTGTCAACAGTTTTCGTATTTTTCTGTCAACATTACATATTTCAGTAATTGACCAGTTAACGATATTGAAACTGTAAGTCACGACTAGTATGGCTAGAGCATTGATCGCTTCAATCCTGTTTCTCGCGTTCAGCTCTGTCTTCAGTATTGCTCTCACCCTGCGATAACATTCTCTTCTGATCCTTTCCCTCATCACTGAGTGCTTGATATTGTCCTCTTCAATTACCCCTAGGTATTTGTAGCTCTCCGCTGGTTCTAGCTCTTTTATGACATTTTGCTGGTCAAGGTTCACATTAGATGTATTTGTCATTTTTCCTTTGATAAAGGTAGCTTTTGCACATTTATCAAGGCCAAATTGCATCTTGATATCATCACTGAATTGTTTAACAATCGCTAGTAGGCTTTGAGCTGTTGGTCATTTTTTGCAAAGAGCTTTAAATCATCCATGTAAATGAGATGATTTATATTTTTATCAAATATTTTATAACCATGCATCACAATCATGTGTACGCGACACGGTGATCTCATATCAAGATTAACAGCGCATGACCTCGCAGGTGGGGCCAAGTTAGAATTTTCTTCAGGTCAAGTAGTTCATCCCCCTCAAAAGGTCCCTGAATAAGGTTTGTTTAAGGATGTTGAGCAAAACACCCATGTTTCCAAGGGTGAATTATTCAAACCCCAAAGAATTCCTCTCAACACATGGCTATGATGCTCCCCCACTACTTCTGCTCATGATCAGAGATGCATATATCGTCAGCCACTAAGGGACATGCTCAACTGGTTACGGTCAAACAACTGACAAGCAAATCTGTGGTATTGACCAGAATATTTGCTGTAGCCCATCTTTTATAGCGAGACAAAACAATGTACATGATAACACTTCCAATTAATCAATTAAGTTATTATTATTATTATTATTATTATTATTATTATTATTATTATTATTATTATTATTATTATTATTGTTATTATTATTATTTTCTCTTTATCACAGGTTTTGTTGGAGCTCCTGGAGTCTTGCATGCGTAGCGGGCTTACTTCCTGCAACCTACAATGCCATGCTATTCGTTCCTTTCAGCTATCTAATACTTTCCTTGGGTTTTGTTGGAACTCTTGGAATCTTGCATGAGTAACAGGCTTGCTGTTGCAGCCTACGGTACCATTCTATCTGTTCTTTTAAACTATCTAATACTTTCCTGATTATTCTAGCAGTACCAAAGAGACAAAACAGCTCTACTGAGCACTATCTTCACCTTCTCCATTTTCCATAGTCGGGCTGTTTCGTACTTAAAAGGGTTGTATATATATATTTTTGCCTTCCTTTTTGATTATTATTATTATTATTATTATTATTATTATTATTATTATTAGTAGTAGTAGTAGTAGTAGTAGTAGTAGTAGTAGTAGTAGTAGTAGTAATAGTAGTAGTAGTAGTAGTAGTAGTGAGGCGGGGAGCTGGCAGAATCATTTAGCACGCCGGACAAAATGCTTAGTGGCATTTCGTCTGACTTTTTCAGTGAATGCCATTCATTAACTGTTCTTGTGCCATCAGTTGTGATCAATGTGTAATTATGTCACATCCTCCTCTTTATGTCAATGCGCTTTTACGTTTTATATAATTGTTCAACCTGCGTAAGATACCAGCTAAATTCCCTTAAATCAAACCTTACAGTCGTAATGAATAAAGAACATTTTAGAGATACACCGATACAAACGGAATGGTTACGGCTGGAATAATTTCGATCAAAAGTCCGCAAGAATTTATATTGTATGTGCATACTTTTAAGAAAACCACTTAAGTAACGCAGAGGAGAAGTTACACAAAATATGTAAGGGGATGTCAATAAATAAAGACAAAAAAAAGATATCATATCACCTTACACCGCTTGTTTAATACTACTTCTAGTATATTTCGGGGAAGCTTCCCTTTATCAAATATAGTAGAAAATAATCCAAGAATTCGGAGAAATATTGTTTTTATTGATAGACCTTTCTTGTGTGTTGTGAGATGGAATGTTTTAGAAAAATTGTCAATTAGCAAATTGTGACATGAAAGATTTTTCCGAAGATACCAACTATATGAGGATGAAAGACTAAGAAACAAAACTTCAAACTGAATTGCAAAATTGACATTCCAAACAACTCACCTGTTATTTTATATCACTCACGGGATATAACACAATATGTGCAGGAACAAAGACAGGAAACGGACCCACAAAGCGAGAGAGATTTTCATTTGACCTCCTAGATATGGCAACAAAATCTACTTCTAGTTATATCCTACTAATTTATATAAAGAAGTATATATAATATAATAAACTTGATATTAAAAGTAACATTAATGAAGCAAAATTCATACACACAGACACAAGCGCAGACACGTACACACAAATACACACACATACTTATTCATACATACGCACATACACAGATGTACACCAATACACGCACACATATACACCTACACAAACCGCACATTCATACAGAAACACGCACATACATAGACATACACTCATACAAATACACGTATATACACGCATAAACACATATACAAAGACACATACATATGCTCATATATTCATACACATATATATAATGTACATACCTATACAAACTCACATAAATTACGCACACACGTACTTACAGAGATATACACGTACACATGCATACGTATATACAAAATCACATGTACACAAACAAAGATACACATTCACATTCATACACACACATAGATACATACACACAGATATAGATACATACAATTACATATGTGTACATATACATACAAATATATATACCTATACATACAAATATATAAGCACTCACATGCAGAACTATACGCATATATACTCACAAACATATATATACTCACAAACACATACACACATACACAAACTTGATTTTTTAATCATTTGCTTTTTATTCCCTCGTCTATTTGTTGATGTCTATTAATTTATAGATTTTATTAAATTCTTGTTTCACATCTTTGACTTTTTTTTTGTGTCATGGTTCTTTATTTAGGTCAAAGTACCAGCAGGAAATCCTAAATTTCACAGATTGCCACTACGACACACATATATTCTATTGCTTGCTAATTTTTTATGTAGATTAAGCAATTTAAATTTTAAAAAATGCAAGAAGACAGAATAAAACTCAACGGAAGGTGACTGTAAAATTCGCAATAAACAGAATTGAAGATTCCACAATGAAACGAAGTCTGCATTATTCTATTTTTTATTTCTGCTTTCTGTTTTCGTTTTAATCGTGTTCCTGAATAAGTAAAGCTAAAAGATCCAACCATGATATTGAATATTTATCGATTATCTATAGAATTTTGGTGTTGATTTTTCGAAATATAACTTTTCAATGGTCTATTGGGGAGTATTATTGTTGAGGAAATTAGAAGCAACTACAACAAAAGTAATACCAATAGTTTCAGTAAGTTTTGATAGTCACGACTTGTTAGTGGAGTTGAGCAACTTTTTGACTTCCGACAGACGGTTCCCCGTTTCATATTGCGAATCTGGAGTTGCAACACTTCAAGACATTCAGTCAATTCTCTCACACTACAAAAACCAAATCTATCAACCGTTGCTGCTATTGCCATTGTTCATACCAAGATCAAACCTAATAACACAGAGCTATTATCAAAAGCACTCACATACAGAACGATACGCATATATACACATATATACACACATTATCTACAGTGTCTTATATTTAAGATTATGGACGTATGAGTGGCTGAATGGCTAAAGCGTCCACATCACAATGACGAGGTTATCGATTCGATGTCACTGTGGGACAACTTGTGTAAGTAACATTAAGCCCCAGCATCGGGTAGCCTGAAGCCACTTCACCCAGGCTGAATAAAAGGAAAGTTTTTGCATTACTTTCGGTACAACCATTTGAGTATATATAGACTCTTTTACTTATTTCAGTCATTTGATTGCGGCTATGCTGGAGCACCGCCTTTAGTCGAGCAAATCGACCCTGGGACTTATTCTTTGTAAGCGTAGTACTTATTCTATCGGTTTCTTTTGCCGAACCGCTAGGTTACGGGGACGCAAACATACCACCATCAGTTGTTAAGCGATGTTGGGGTGACAAACACAGACACGCAAACATATATACATATATACATATATATATATATACATATATATATATATATACATATATAAGACGGGCTTCTTCCAGTTTCCGTCTACCAAATCCACTCACAAGGCTTTGGTCGGCCCGAGGCTATAGTAGAAGACACTTGCCAATGTGCAACGCAGTGGGAATGAACCCGGAACCATATGGTTGGTAAGCAAGCAACACACAGCCACTCATGTGCCTATATATATATATATATATATATATATATATATATATATATATATATACAACATAAACGTACGCACATATTTATACAAATATATATATATACAAATGTATGGTCATGCTCGCACGTGCATACACACACACATACACATATATACATGCATACATATATCTTTAAGACTCTCCAAATTATCTGCTAACAATAGGGTATTTAATAATGAAGCTAATTTCTATAATGCAGCACTAAATAAGGCAGGATATAGAGAAAGGGTCTCCTATATTGAAAATGATAGCAACGGAATTGAAACAACTGACAACAGTAATAATAATAATAATACTAATTGATGTATCAATACCAGCAGATGACAACGTTTCTCTAAAAGAAATGGAAAAACTTTCAAAATACAAAGACCTGGAAATAGAGATAACTCGAATGTGGAATCTAAAAACAGAAACAATTCCTATCATAGTAGGTGCCTTAGGTATAATAAAAAAATATTCAGACAAATACATAACAAAAACCCCAGGACTTACAAATATATATAACATACAGAAAATTGCACTACTGGGTACTGCACACATTCTACGCAAAACACTTTCAATACAGTAAACATAAGAGCACCACAGCAAACCACAGCACATACCCAAGGCGCACAGAGCTGCGCTCGGTAGTGAAGTGAAAGCACGTTATAAAAATAAAACTACTGAATAATAATAATAATAATAATAATAATAATAATAATAATAATAATAATAATAATAATAATAATAATAATAATAATAATAATAATAATAATAATAGGAATAAACACAAAGTAAATAAACTAAATAAACCAAGGTACCCCCATAAACACAACATAGGTAACTTAAAATTCTTTAAAAACGATATTAATAACCATGAGGATAATAATAAAGATAATAAAATCTGGCTCATAATCCCATTTGGGAGAAATATCAAGAGTAATCTGATAGCTAAGTTTAGAGAAGTGATAGGTAGACACTTCCCAAGGAGCTCACACTATGGTAAGATTATAAACACACATATAATTAGATTTGGATTTTCAAATACTAGGAACATTGCACAGATAATAGCAGCACATAACCTTAAAATACTTAAGTCTAGAGAAACAGGTAGGAATGAGAATTTGAACAATAATATAAATAGCAGTAATAATAATAATAATAATAATAATAATAATAATAATAATAATAATAATAATGAGAATGATAACAATGATGGTAATAATAATAATAATAATAATAATAATAATAATGATAATAATAATAATAATAATAATAATAATAATAATAATAATAATAATAATAATAATAATAATAATGGAGGTTCATTTATTAATAATAGGAGTAAGGACTGTAGGAGTAAGGACTGTAGGAGTAAGAACATAATCACAGTAAGGAGGTAAACCCTAGGAGAATAACATTTGAAGGACCTAATGCGAAAGTCAAAAATATAATATATCAATGCAAAGTAAAGACTCAAACAGGTACCATGACATACTTGGGGTGCACTTCAGGACAGGTATGCCGTAGAATTTCTAACCATTTCTCGTGCTTTAGAGATAGGAAGAAAATGGCTAGCACTAGTCTTAGCAAGTACATATGGGATCTTAAGGAAAATAATAAACAGTATTCATTAGAATGGTCTATAATAGCTAGATCAATGCCATATGAGAGAGGAAGAAAGTATTGTTCGCTCTGTACGGTAGAACTATACTACATACTCATCTCTAAGAATAAATTGATCAATAAAGTAAAGAATAATGCTCTGAAATGTACGCATATCATAAGAAGTACGTTTCGTTGGTATAAATGATCTTAAGATGTGAGGAAGTACAACATGATGTCTCATGTATGTTTGTGTATGTGTAATTATGCATATATGGATGAGTGCATATAAGTGTGTGTGTGTATATATGTATGTGTGAACGGAGATAAAGATATGCATATATATATGTGTGTAAGTACGTATATGTATGGGTGTGTGAGTGTATGTGTATATATATATGTATATATGTGTATATGTACATGTATATATATATATATATGTATGTGTGTATGTATTTGTATGTATATGTGTATGTATGTATATATATATATATATATATATATATATATATGTGTATATGTGTGTATGTATGTGTATGTATGTATATATGGATAACTATACGGGTAAAGTGTATGTATGTATATATGTATATGTATACGGGTAAAGGAACGGGTAATATAGTATAGTACAACGAAATAAACAAATAAATTAAATTAAATTAAATAAATTAATCTAGTGGAAATTCACAGGAGAGCAATAAAAATAGAAAATTAAGGAGTTACCTCCCCTATAATAACAGAAAGATGAACTGTAACGGGATTTTAATAATTTAATAATTTAATAATTTAATATGATCGTTATGTATGTGTTTTTTCGTGTTTTGTTCCGATGGTAACCATTCCTGAAGAAGTGCCAAATGTCGAAATCCAATGGACCAGTCACTGGATAAGTTTGGCACAGAAATGTTGACATAGAGTGGTGAATAAATCGATCTTGGATATATCGAGTTTGAAGTTTCTGTCTCTTTTAAATATACAAATTTAAAAGTTAAAAACCTTGAATATATATATATATATATATATATATATATATATATATATATATATATATATATATATATATATATATATATATATATATATACTATATATAAAACAGAGATGTGTGTGTAATCGCTTTTCTCGTGAAATCGACTTCACCAAATGCTTCCATACTTGTAATGCATGAATAATTTGACCTCGGATAAATCTTAGGCTCTTCATTTGATTTTTTTAATTAAAAATAAATAATATTGCTTTATATTTAAGATTCACTTCTTTAAAAAGGTTCCTCAATGTCAACTTCCGGTATTGACGTAACAACGGCAAAAAAGCTTCACTCTCTATTTTGTGTGTTCGTGCGTATGAGAGAGAGAAAGTAAATACTACATACACACCGCTCTCTCACTCTGTCTCACACACATACACACGCACACACACACCTTGACTCACTCACACTCTGTCGCTTACAAACACACACATACATAAATGTATACAAACATATTTACAAAGACACACGTGTGTATGCGCGCGCGTGCGTGTTTGTAAGAGACAGAGTGTGAGTGAGTCAAGGGCTGTGTTGTCATATGCATACATCCAAAGATGTATGTATATTTATGCATGTACGTATACATGACAACAAACCTCTCTCTCTCACTCACACTCTGTCTCTTACAAACACACACATACATAAATGTATACAAACATATTTACAAAGACACACGTGTGTATGCGTGCGCGCCCGTGCGTGCGTGGGGGGTTCCACAATCGCCATTTATTTCAATTACTCTTCTGAGGATATTCACGTAAATCATTTTTTTCATTTAATCATCATCATCATCATCATCGTTTAACGTCCGCTTTCCATGCTAGCATGGGTTGGACGATTTGACTGAGGACTGGTGAAACCGGATGGCAACACCAGGCTCCAATCTAATTTGGCAGAGTTTCTACAGCTGGATGCCCTTCCTAACGCCAACCACTCAGAGAGTGTAGTGGGTGCTTTTACGTGTCACCCGCACGAAGGCCAGTCAGGCGGTACTGGCAACGGCCACGCTCGAAATGGTGTCTTTTATGTGCCACCCGCACAAGAGCCAGTCCAGGGGCACTGGCAACGATCCCCATTTTAATTTTCGTAAAAGTTTCCAAGTACCAATGAAGCTTTTTGGCACATCTTCAATTTTCCCCATTCATGAGAGGCGCCCAGCCATCATACATCTGAGAGTCCATCTACAGAATGTCCTCAAATTTCTATACAGCATATTTTGCCTTTTTTTCTTCAAGTATATAAGCAACAATTTCATTCCTGAGCAACGCCGGGTGCCTCTGCTAGTATATATGTGTGTGTGTGTGTGTGTGTGTGTGTGTGTGTGTGTGTGTGTGTGTGTGTGTGTGTGTGTGTGTGTGTGTATGGATGTATGTGTGTGTGTGTATACTAACGCCAAAGAGACCAGTGTTGGTATGCGTCGGCAAGATATTTAGTAAATTCAACAAAAAGACTGCAATAAACCTGTGGTGGAAATCTAACGTTTCGGACAAAATCTTTCTCCGCAGAAAAAGCTGACAGGAGTGAAATGAAAAATAGACAGCGGAGTATTGTATCCTCTCAATTTTCAAAAAAATTGCTGCAACTGGCAAAGAACGCAGGACCAGGGAAATTTCAAGTGTGAACAGGATGTAATAAGAGGGAGAAAGTGGGTGAAAGAGGTAAAAGGCAAGAGAAATAGTATGAGGTGGAGAAGCGGGAAAAGGTGAGAGTAATGTGAAGGGGATAGATCTGTTTTTAAGTCGATGATATATAGTGCAGAAATGATTGGATCAGTTGTGGGTTCAAAAAGCAGAATTCAGAAGTTGCAGGTGAGTTTGTTTTTGAAGGTCGGAGGAGCGGAGGGTGAAAGAGACGGAAATAATGAAAGAAGCTTCGGAACTTCTCAAGATCCACAACATTCAGCCCCAACACAACCAGGTACTTTTCAACGCGCTCACCGACGATGCAAATCTTGCCTCTAGACTAGCAACGCTAGAACCATCAAGAATGATAACTGAGGGCCCCAAGTATGGAAAATAAAAAAAGTAAACAATTTGTGATGAGATGCTCATGCACCTACTTCAAGACTTCGACCAGCAAGTCGTATCGGAGTGTTTTTTCTTGCTTGTTGTTTTAATAGATAATATACACCCCAAGAGGAAGGTTTTCCCGATCAATTGTTTCAAGAATCTCAGTTAATGGAAGGGCATTTTTTTCTGTAACTGACATCACACAAGTAATACTTCACCTGACTCTACACGTACACTCACACCATATTTATATTTAGGCTGTAGAATATTTCTCCTGAATTATTCTCCCTCTGTAATATTGTTCATACTTCTTGCAAATGTCACCCAATAATACAACATAATCTTTACAACCACTACCTGATAACATGCAGAACAAATCACCCTGCAGCAAACGAATACAGCTCGTACGTCACATACCGTAGATGTAAGACACAAACAGACAAAACACTAATCTAAAAGCAATAACAACAGAGCAAAACACACGTAACAAGACTTCACACCTAACAGATAGTGTGGCACACACCTCAGGAATTGTTTCAGGAGAATTTCTACTGTATCGCCAGCGCAATTAAATTAATTGATTTATTATTATTAATATTATTATAAATATCATTATTATTATTATTATTATTATTATTATTATTATTATTATTATTATTATTATTATTATTATTTCATGTTTGACTTTTGCTTTGCATTTGTACAAGTTGGATCCAAGTCTCACCCAGAGACCTCAAGAGACAACAAGTTAGAAGTTCATGTAGGTGTTATGCCTAGGGTACCATATATTTGGATTTGTACGTAGTGTTGTTCTAGAGAATCTTTAAGAAACCATAAGAAAATTATATGTTCGTTTTAAAATTTGAGATCACATAGACAGTATTTTACGTAGGATATGGGAGTTCCCATGAGCACTATCTTTTGAACTTCAGCCATTTTGGTGCTTCCTGGTATCTGAGCTAGGTAGTAATCAGTCCGTTTCGCTGTCATTCCCAGGGCACCTATGACAATAGGTATTGTTTTCGTCTTCAGGTTCCACATTTTGCTAATTTCTATTTCAAGATCTTTATATTTGCTCAGTTTTTGGTAGGTCTTGACAGATAAGTTTATATCGATTGGGACAGTCATATCAATGAGGAGGCATGATTTTTGTCTGAAGTCTTTCAGTATGATGTCTGGCCTATTTGCATCTATCTTTCTGTCAGTTTGAATGAAGTTCCAGAGGAGTGCGATGTGATCATTTCAAGTACTGGGGGTAGTTTGAGTTCCCACCAGTTTTTATTATGGGGAAAGTCCAGGTTTTTGCAAATTACCCAGTGAATGTATTGTGCAGCTCTATCATGCCTGTTGAGATACTCTGTAGGCGCAAGCAAACTGCACATGGAGACAACATGATCGATGGTCTCATTTTGTTGTTGGCATATACGACATAATGGAGAGCTGCCGTTCTTTAATATGTTGGCCTGGTAGTTATTTGTAGGTAGGCATTGATCTTGGGCTGCTATGATAAACCCCTCTGTTTCTAATTTCAAGCTAGAGGCCATTAGCCATTGATGGGTAAGGGCTTTGTCAATATCTGCATTATTCGCTCTCTTTTAGCACGGGTTTTCAAGCGCTTAGCTTTTTCTGCGGGTGTTTCTAGTTCTTCTAATTCTTGAATTTGTTGTAATTGGAATTCACTTAGATATTCCTTTGCCTGTTTTGTTACTGAGTAAGATGCTTTCTTGCTTTCATGTTTTAAGACAAGTTTTAGAATCCAGTCCTCAGAGTTTTTCAGATAGGTGTCTAGGCCAATTGTAGCTACCTTCATTGTTAATGCCAGCTGTAGAAGTTCACGGCCCCCCTCTTTTCTTGGCAGATAAAGACGTACTATATCTTCCTTAGGGTGGTGCATTCTATGCATTGTCAACAGTTTTCGTATTTTTCTGTCAATATTACATATTTCAGTAATAGACCAGTTAACGATATTGAAACTGTAAGTCACGACTAGTATGGCTAGAGCATTGATCGCTTCGATCCTGTTTCTTGCGTTTAGCTCTGTCTTCAGTATCGCTTTCACCCTGCGATAACATTCTCTTCTGATCCTTTCCCTCATCACTGAATGCTTGATATTGTCCCCTTCAATTACCCCTAGGTATTTGTAGCTATCCGCTGGTTCTAGCTCTTTTATGACATTTTGCTGGTCAAGGTTCACATTAGATGTATTTGTCATTTTTCCTTTGATAAAGGTAGCCTTTGCACATTTATCAAGGTCAAATTGCATCCTGATGTCATCACTGAATTGTTTAACAATCGCTAGTAGGCCTTTGAGTTGTTGGTCATTCTTTGCAAAAAGCTTTAAATCATCCATGTAAATGAGATGATTTATATCTTTATCAAATATTTTATAACCATACTGTGCATCATTGAGCAATTTTGAGAGAGGTATTAAGGCTAGACAGAAGAGGAGTGGTGATAGTGAGTCACCCTGGAAAATGCCACATGAAATTCTTACATCTCCAGTATTTTGAGATTCATTGTCATTGTTCAACGTCAGTGTGGCTCTCCATGATCTCATACTTACAGATAAACCGTTTCGCAGAGTAGGAGCTATTTTATACATTTCCAGACATTTCCTAATCCAGCTATGTGGTAGGCTATCAAAGGCCTTTTTATAGTCTATCCAGGCTATTGACAAGTTTTTTGTCGCTTGTGACAATCTTCTAAGATCATCTTATTGATGAGTAGCTGATCTTTACAACCATATTACTATTATTATTATTATTACTATTATTATTATTATTATTATTATTATTATTATTATTATTGATATTATCGTCATTATCATCATTATCATTATTAAGGCTTCGAGCTGTTAGCGTGCTGGACGAAATGCTTAGCTGTATTTTGCCCGTTGCTCTGTTCTGAATTCAAATTCCGCAGAGGTCGATTTTGTCTTCTGTCCTTTCGGTGTCGATAATTAAGTACCAGTGAAACACTGGGGTCGATGTAATCGACTTATCCCCTTTACCAAAATAGCTGCCCTTGTGTAAAAATTGGAAACCATTATTATTATTACTATTAAGGCGGCGAGCTGACAGAATCGTTAGAACACCAGGCAAAAAGCTTAACGGTATTTCGTCTCCGTGAGTTTGTTGGTTACGCGTCGCACATGTGTTCGTGGTGAAAATTGCTGTTTATTAGTGTTATTATTTATAATAACTACTCTTTTATTAACTGCTGTTTCTGTTAAATTGCTAACTGTTGGGGTTTTTATTTGAAAACACTAAGTGCTTGTAGAAAGCACATGTTTGTTCATTCCCCCATTGGGGGGAAGAATGTCGTCTAGCGAGAGGCCTAGCGTTTGCACAAAAATGTCTGGTGAGACGAAGAAGTTTTTGTTGTCTGGCGAGGAGCCAACTACAAGTAAAAAACCAATGGATTCTCCCGAAAAAGGAATTTTTGATTCCCCCGTTACCAAAACGCACAACAAAATGTATGAAATATTTGGAGACGTATCGGAAAGCTCGTCAGAACTTTCACAAGATTTCACGATTTTGTCAAAAAATATTGTGACCAAAAGGATTATCGATGTACCTAGCATCCAGACTGAACAAACAAAAAAGAAAAAAAGTTTTGCGTTGGCAGCTGGGGGTGGAACCCGGCTGCTTTCGATGAACAAGTCAGACTACATGAAATATAGAAAAATAATGGAAGTGAACGATAGCGTGGTTAAAATACAACCACCGGAGCAATTAATGCAAGCAAAAAAAACAGAAGACGATAATATTTAAAACTTATTGTTTACAAAAAAGAAAAATCGAAAGATTTACAGAAGAGAAGATTGAAAAGTGTTTGAAGAAAATATGGAGCGACGTAGTGTATGTGACAAGAGGCAAGAAGTTTGGTACAGTGGAAGTAAGGTTTACCAACAAGGAAATGGCCCAAAAGCATTCCGTAGAAACCCTGAAAACGGAAGACGTGGCGCTCATCCCCACCTATATGGGGATGAGAACGTCCAGAATTAATATAACAAGGGTCCCACCGGAAGTGGATCCTATGTGGGTGGTGGAGGCAGTCCTAGTCAACGAGGAAGAGAAAATTACCCTCCTCCAGGCTGCCGTTACCGAAAACGTTAACTGGACTGGTCAAACAGTTAGTCTCCTTATCCAAGCTGACCCAAAAATAATTGAAGCAATTCCCGAGACAATTCAGATAGGGGAGGAGAACCTGGTGGTGTTTGTTGAGGGTCGAAAACCCCGGTGTTTTTTTTGTGCGGCCAATTAGGCCACATTCGAAGGAACTGCAAGGAAAATGAGGAAGACGAGGATGAGGAGAAAGAAGAAAAAGAGGAAGAAGAAAAAGACGAGAAGAAAACAACAAACAAAAGGAAAATATAATCAGCAGCTCAACCGAGAGTGGCGACTACTACAGAACAATGACCAAAAAAGACTGCAAGAAGAGAAAAAGAGGAGAAAGGCATAATAGCCGTATACAGTAAAGATACTGAACTAATGAGAGACATTCAATTAATTAAGACTGCAAAAAAAATAGATAACCTTTCGGAGAAATACAACAATTATGACGTGTATGTAGTCTCAAATAAGACTCATAGAATTTTACAAAACAAATACCGTAAGTCAGTATCATCTATGAGACTGGACTTTAATAAGTCTATATTTAATGGACTACCAGCCCCGATAACGCGAGAAAAAGAAAAGGTGGAGACCCCACCTCCACCTGATAATTCTGTAATGAGACAGGATTTTAACAAAACTATTTCCCAAGACCTGCCACCTCCGACCCTGTATCAAGGAAAGGTGGAGAGTCCCTCTCCACCGGACAAGCCCTGATTAACAGGTAAGTCATGTCTGTTCACATTGGTAGTTTAAATGTTCGTGGCCTGTTGTCTAGCTGGAAGCAAGGACGCTTCCTAAATGACATCAGGTCAAGAAAATTGGATGTGATTGTTGCAACGGAAACCCGAGTAAAGGGGCCAAGAGATCTGTCCCCCCTCTTGAACGGCTACGAGAAATACGTTTCTCCGAGTCGGACGGGAGGTGGGGGTGGGATGTTGGTCCTACTAAAAAGAAACCGGGTAACCGAGAAAAAGTTGTTTTTTTCTGATCCAGAAGGCAGGCTGGTCGTTCTCGACCTGACATTCAGTTGTGGCAAGATAATCAGGCTAGTTGCTATTTATGCACCCAATATTATGGGCCCGCAAAGTGAATATTTCGTGACCTGGGCAAGTTCCTAGCCTCGTCGCATTCGCTAGTATTGTTAGGAGACTTTAACACAATATGTGAGGCACACACAGATTGTTGGCTCGAACACGAACAGAAAATATAACCCAGGCTTACGGGATCTGCTAAGTCACTTTCAGCTAGCAGACCCATATAGGTTGGAACACCCGAACACTCCACAATGAACGTGGTCAAATAGTGACGGGTCTTCCAGAACATATCTAGATAGGATTTTAATTAGAGAAACAGATAAGTTTATAGCTAAGTGTCCACAGTTTTTTCTAGTCAGCTACAGTGACCACAAGATGGTTACCTGTAAACTGACAATAGATAAGTTACATAGTCAGGGATCTGGCTACTGGAAACTCAATACGTCCCTTTTGGCGATTGAGGAAAACAGAAAGCGGATCAAGATGTTAATACAGAGGCCATTGACAGGTACCATCATTAATAACAAATGGTGGTACGCCCTAAAAAGAGCCATCAAATATGAGTCTATTAGGTTTAGCATAAGTTTATCTAAGAAGGGACGTAGAATAAGAGATGGTATAGTTAAGGAACTAGAGGAAGCCTGGAGGACTGGCAATGCGGACCAAGTGAAGGTGAAAAGACTGGAGTTAAACCAGCATCTTGAAGCCCAACACATGGGAAGTATTGTCAGAGCTAAGTTACGTGCGATGGGAAGTGAAGGAGTCAAGGCCGCTGGATGGGCCCGAGTGGTGGAAGATCGGCAAGGAAATAGTTCCACTATACGGTCTTTGACGAACCATAATGGCGTCTTGATAAATGAACCCGAGAAAATGTGTGAGGCCTTTCGGAAGTACTTCGCCCAGCTGTTCGGGGGTGACTGCGGTCCTGATGGTGGGAGAGCCCTCGAGGACTTTCTTGCCGGTCTGTCGTGTCTCTCAGGTCGGATGCGGAGTCTTGCGAAGGGACAATCACGCCTGGGGAGGTGAAGGAGGCTTTGGCCGACTGTAAAGCGGGTAGGTCACCGGGACTTGATGCTCTTCCGTATGAGCTGTATAAATGTATGCCAGACTTGTTCGGGCATCTACTGGCTGACGTTTACGCGAACTGGCAACAGAACGGGCTTATCCCCAGATCTGTGCGCCGGGGAGTAGTGACGTTGGTCAGAAAGGACCCGGACAAGGGAGACGTTATAGAGAATTTCAGGCCCATCACTCTGTTAAACGCAGAAGTGAAGATTTTGGCCAAGGTCTTAGCGAAAAGGTTGGCGCGTATCGCGGATGGTATAGTCGGGGAGGCACAGATATGTGCCATCCCAGGCAGAACCATTCAGGATACCCTCCATCTTATCCGCTATACCATAGAGAGGGTTGGTAATAAATCTGGCAAAGGTGGGGCACTGGTACATTTGGACCAGTCTAAAGCTTTTGATAGGGTTGACCATCGATGCCTGGCGACTGTGCTTGTGCGGTTCGGCTTGGGCCTTGGCTTCCTCAGGTGGTTTATTGCTTTGTACCGCAACATTGACTCGATAGTTCGGGTGAATGGTTTCCTTTCGAAGCCGTTCTCTACCAGACGCTCGGTTCGTCAAGGATGTCCGCTCTCACCGCTTTTGTGTGTGGTAGCTCTCGAGCCATTACTGCGGAGGTTGAATGGCATTCCGAGAGAACCAGGTCTAGAGGAGTTTGTTACGGCTTACGCGGATGATATCACTATCAGCGTAACCTCAATAGCACGCCTACTTGAAGTGGGTAAGACTATTGAGGCTTACGAGGTGGCAGGAGCAAAGATTAACCGGGAAAAGTCGGTCGGCTTGCAACTCGGCACCTGGGTTGGCAAGTCGATGCCTTCAGACAGCGCTGTTGGGCGCTGGACGGAGGGACCGGTTAAGTTGCTGGGTGTTTGGTTTGGACCAGGCCTCCAGATAGAGAAGAACTGGACGGAGGTATTGAGCAGGGTGGCTGCAGTAGTCAAGACCTGGTCTTGGCGGTGGATATCCCTGAAAGGGAGGGCGGAGGTGGCCAATGTATTTATCGCATCAGTCATTACCTACCGCCTAACCGTCGTGCCCTGTCCGGATTCGTGGTTGATCAGGTTGGAGAGACAACTCTTTCGCTTTTTGTGGAAGTGCAGGTTGCCACTTGTGAAACGCTCTGTCTGCTGTCAAAAGCCTTTAAAGGGAGGTTTAGGGATGCCTTGGTTAATGATGCGCAGGCATGCATTGAGATTGAGGCACCTCTGGATTCTCCTGGATAGTGAACGGGTGTGGTCTCCGCTGGCCAGACAAATGTTCCCCGAGTTCAAAAGTTTTTGCGAACAGGAAGCCTGGTGTTGTCGTAGACCGAGGTCGAGTGAATGGCATAAAGAGTGTCGTAAGGCCCTCTTGCTTTTCCGGCGCTCGAGCAACGCCAGCGGTGGGAGTTCCACACGGATTTTATATAGTGGGTTGGTAGAGTCTGAATGCGACGATGGCCTGGGGGCAACTCTAGGTCTCGGATTTATTCAACTGGACAGCCTGTTTCACCGTACATTCGGGTTGAGAACGTTGAACAACTTCCAAAAGTCCTTAACCTGGCAATGCTACAGAGGTGCCTTGCCTGTTTGGGATAAGCTTGCAAGACACGGTAAGCGTCAGTCACCGACCTATCCAAGATGCGGGGGAGACAGGGATACCGTCCCTCACGCTATTGTTCAGTGTCCGAAGATATCTTAAATGTGGGCTTATGCTGAACACCTGTTGTCCGGTGAAGGAAGAGTACAGCTGTCGACTGAATCAATTATAAAAATTGACCCACCGGGAGTTTTAACAAACGAAGGTAAGAATTGTTTTCTCACGGTTGTAGCAATAGCGAAAGAGGCAGTATGGAATACGAGGATAAAAGGAATTAAGACAGGCAACTTTATCTCTGGCCACAATTTACGTTCATGTTTTACTTTTCATTTGAAAAGGAAAGTGTGGCTGGAAAGGAGATGTCTGTCGGAGTGTACGTTCCAAATGAGATGGAAGCATGTTGCACGAGTGTTGTGCGTGCAAGGAACCGTGTGAATAGTCAGAAAAAAGGAAGAAAATAAGTGCCAGCGATAGATCGGGGATTGTGGGGTCGGAGCGTGGCCTCATCATTGCTTCATTTGTGTTGTCTAACGTACTGTTAATATCATTCGATTTTTTATATTTTATATAATTTTTAAAGTCATATTTTATGTAAACCATTCGCATTACTGATCCCAATCAGTTGTTTTGTACCATTCTATGTTTGGCCCCCTGTGGGCAATAAAGAAATTGGTATTTCGTCTGCCGCTACGTTCTGAGTTCAAATTCCACCGAGATTGACTTTCCTTTCTTCCTTTTGGGGTCGATAAATTAAGTACCAGTGAAACACTGGTGTCGATGCAATCGACTAGCTCCTTCCCCAAAAATTCCAGGCCTTGTGCTTTAGTAGAAAAGATTATTATTATTATTATTATTATTATTATTGTTATTGTTGTTGTTGTTGTTGTTGTTGTTGTCGTCGTCGTCGTCGTCGTCGTCGTCGTCGTCGTCGTCATCGTCATCATCATCATCATCATCATCATCATCATCATCATCATCATCATCATCATCATCATCATCATCATCATCATCATCATCATCATCATCATCATCATCATCATCATTATTATTATTATTATTATTATTATTATTATTATTATTATTATTATTATTATTATTATTATTATTATTATTATTATTATTATTTTTATTATTATTATTATTATTCAGTAGTTTTATTTTTATAACGTGCTTTCACTTCACTACCGAGCACAGCTCTGTGCGCCTTGGGTATGTGCTGTGGTTTGCTGTGGTGCTCTTATGTTTACTGTATTGAAAGTGTTTTGCGTAGAATGTGTGCAGTACCCAGTAGTGCAATTTTCTGTATGTTATATATATTTGTAAGTCCTGCTATTTTTGTTATGTATTTGTCTGAATATTTTTTTATTATACCTAAGGCACCTACTATGATAGGAATTGTTTCTGTTTTTAGACTCCACATTCGAGTTATCTCTATTTCCAGGTCTTTGTATTTTGAAAGTTTTTCCATTTCTTTTAGAGAAACGTTGTCAATCATCATCATCATCATCACCATCATCATCATCATCATCATCATCATCATCATCATCATCATCATCATCATCATTATCATTATTATTATTATTATTATTATTATTATTATTATTATTATTATTATTATTATTATTATTATTCAGTAGCTTTATTTTTATAACGTGCTTTCACTTCACTACCGAGCGCAGCTCTGTGCGCCTTGGGTATGTGCTGTGGTTTGCTGTGGTGCTCTTATGTTTACTGTATTGAAAGTGTTTTGCGTAGAATGTGTGCAGTACCCAGTAGTGCAATTTTCTGTATGTTATATATATTTGTAAGTCCTGGGGTTTTTGTTATGTATTTGTCTGAATATTTTTTTTATTATACCTAAGGCACCTACTATGATAGGAATTGTTTCTGTTTTTAGATTCCACATTCGAGTTATCTCTATTTCCACGTCTTTGTATTTTGAAAGTTTTTCTATTTCTTTTAGAGAAACGTTGTCATTATTATTATTATTATTATTATTATTATTATTATTATTACTATTATTACTATTATTATTATTATTATTATTATTATTATTATTATTATTATTATTATTATTTATTATTATTATTATTATTATTAAGGCGGCAAGGTGGTAGAATTGCTGGTACGCCGGGCAAAATGCTTACCGTCTTTTCGTCTGTCTTTACGTTCTGAGTTCAAATTCTAACGAGGTCGACTTTACCTTTCGTTCTTTCGGGGTCAGCAAAATAAGTACCAGCTGAGAATTGGGGCCAATATAATCGACGTACTCGCATCCCCGAAATTGCTGGCCTTGTGCCAAGATTTGAAATCATATTTTTATTATTATTACAATTACCATTATTATTAATATTATTTCGGCTTTACGGAAAATAAAGTATCGGCCAAGTAACGGGAGCCGATGTAATTAACTTAGCTCCTCCCCTCAAGCTTGCATGAAAAAATTAACTTGAAACAATCTAGCGGATTTATTAGAGCGTCGAACAAAATGTCTTGCGGTATTTGTTTTGGCTCTTTACAGTCTAAGTTCAAATACCACCGAGGTGAACTTTGCCTTTCATCACTTCAGGAGCTGATTAAAATAAAGTACCAGTGACGTACTGGCGTGGATGTAATTGAGTAACTCACTTCTCCATCATTTTTGTCCTTGTGTCTGTGTAAGAACCAGTTCGTTGCTACTATGCGAAAGTGTTGTAAGTTCAAAATGTTACTTTTTCAGAAAACGAAAAACATTTTCACCATTCCATAGCAAAACCGTTCTGCTACAGTTTGACAATTATTGATATCTTAACATCTAAAGCAGCTGGAGAAATGATAGTTTGGCCAAAAATAGGTATTGAAAAAAACACATTTGACCAAATTTGGAGCTGTTGGTGGTGCTATTGTTGTTGCTTAAAAGCGGTGGATTAGCTGACCTCT
Organism: Octopus bimaculoides; assembly: GCF_046866305.1. Taxonomy (NCBI): domain Eukaryota; kingdom Metazoa; phylum Mollusca; class Cephalopoda; order Octopoda; family Octopodidae; genus Octopus; species Octopus bimaculoides. The sequence goes on along the minus strand of NC_142949.1, from coordinate 17,509,200 downwards.
TAGAACATCACAAAATATTTTTTAAGGTGTTTCTTCTGGCTTCTTATGCTTTTCATATTCTAAGTTCAAATCAAACAAATGGCAGCCTTCCCTTTTTCAAACTTACTAGATCGATAAAACAAAGTACCAATCGAGTTCTAGACTCGATAGTGTCGACTAACCCCTCCTCTCAAAATTGATGTCTTTGTGTCTAAATTGGAAACATTTATTATTTAAAGATTAATTACGTATGATTTTTTAATATTTTTCTTAAAAAAACGTAAATATTTTTTTCTCTCAATCACATTTACGTCTTAATTATTGCGTTCTTAATTAAGAAACACCACAAGTAAATTAATTATATCTTTAGCATGGATGCGTTGTTATAATCGATTTTTTTTCAGGCAGGAAATATTATTCGTCTGGTATATGTTTTTCTCTGAAAAAAAGTCTCGTATGAGAGATCTTATCTCAGGCGTGGTGATTTTGATCAAAACAGTGGACTTAATCATCGAAAGACGGCAATTTCTTGAGTAGAAATTGCCGTCTTTCGATGTGGCATCGTCTATTCCACAAAATAACCTTATTTGAGAGATGCTATCTGAAATGGGTTAAGATCGGTTCAAAAAAGATTCTGAAGTACTTCTTTGACATCAGGGAAGAATTGGTCACTCATAGAAATATCTGGAATTAAAAAGTGAACTGGTGAATTGAAAAGAATGTAAAAGAGACGCCATAAAAATAGTCTAATCCTTTAAGTGCATAAAAATTATGTTAGGTAAGTCCCAAAATTTGGTATTTATTGTAAATCGCGTTGCCTTGATAACTTGACACATCTTGGCAACAAAATAGTTTTGTACATGACATTCCTCAACAAAGATATATTGATATAGAAAACTGCTTCCTGCAGTTAAGGCGAATAAAATTTTGAGAGGATGTATCAGATTTCTAGGGTTAAAGGGTTAATGCATCTGGAAGTTGAAACCATCTTTGAGGAGGACGAGGAGGACGAAGTGGAGGACGATAAGGGGAACGAGGACTAGGAGAACGATGGCGATGAGAACGAGGAGGGCGAGGACGAGGAGAACGATGACAACGAGGAGGAGGAGAAGGAGGAGAACGACGAGGATGAGAACGAGGACGAGGAGGAGCGGGAAAGACGGTGATTAGGTGAAGGAAGAGAAGGAAGACGAGAACGAAGAAAAAGAGAAACGAAAAGGAGTTAAGAGAGATGAAATAGAATTATCGACTAAGTAAATATCATTTACGTTTTTGGAAGTCTGAATAGCCGAGTCGACCAATTCAGAGGTGAACGTTTCGTGATCTCTCACCAGCAAGAAAGTTGTATCAGTGACGGCCAACTCTTAACTGTTTCGTGTTCCAGTCCACAAATACATTTGTAGCGTCTGTATGCTGATACCTTTCTTTATTGTCTAATACAATTGACAGAGTTACTCCAACACAGCTGCAGTCCAATGGTTGAATCGTGTAAAAGAGTTTTAACAAGCCATTTCCCAATGCTGGGTTCACTACGTCTGACGTCGTGTCTATGGAGCAATTTCTGTTTTATCCGGTGAAATCTTTGAAAGCTGGGATTTGATTAAATATTGATCGATATAGATCGATATTTGACAGAATCTACAGCATTGCATAACACCAAGTAGACAAATATGTGGTCGTTTGATCTGTCTGCTAGAAATGGTAGCCAAATCTCTCTCAGATCACAACTTAAAGGACACCTTGAAAAACACAGTCTGAGGTACACTAGGTATGCGACAAAGATTCTACAGGGTGACCGCAAAGGTGAAAATGCTGATTTCCAATAATGTAACGTTTTCAACGTGTTTTTTTTTTCCCCGTCGTTAGTGTTGCGCTTTGCAATATTCACATCTATCCGATGCAGTAACTCCACATTCCCATCAGTTTGAGCACGTTCGTTCATGATGCGTTCCTTCAGATGATTTGTATCTGTGATTTTCATTGAGGTACACCTTACCGTTCTGTACACCTCAGAAAAAAGAGTCGAGAGGATTGATATCTGGTAAGCGAGAAGCCCAATCCTCACAGCCAAGTCTCCTAATTCAGTCAGGGAATTTGTCATCGAGTCACTATCCAAGCTTCATGGACATTAAGGCTGAAATGTGTTTGAATATGAACCTGTTCGATCAGAGGTGATCTGGAGCTAAACAACGTTATTTACATTATCGACACCGAGAGGGATGAAAAAGTTGACTCCTACAAGTTTCGAATTCACACTGTACAAGAACCATTTAAATATTATTTAAATTTTATTCTGATTTCTTCCGTTTCAGCTCCCTCTCCACTGCCTGAAGAAAGCAAATAATAATAGTAATAATAATAATAATAATAATAATGATGATGATGATGATGATAATAATAATAATAAAATGTCTTAATTACATGTTATATTTTTGTAACATTAACAGTTTCCTTCTAATTATTTTGTTTCGCTGTACAATACACATAATTCTGCACATTTAAGTTCACCCAGCCGCGGAGAAACAACTTCAAGAATCGAAGAATACTTTATCTGATAGCATAATTTACATATATTACACAAACTAGCATCACATTAGCGACGTTTAATCATGTGAAATATGTAAATTGATACAACAAATTAATTATATATTTCGGAAAGTTAAAAGTTACTCAGTCATAGAGTTTCCTTGAAAATAAAGAGAAGAATGAAATATTTCTTTCATCAATCAAAATATTTCTAAACTATTTTAGAATATTTTAAACTCTTTAAAATGCATTATCTGTAGTTGTTTTCGTTATGTTGTTTTTCTTCTCCTCCAAATCAACTTTGACTGAGGAAACCAACAAGTTAAGCCGTATATATCTACTCATCTTTATTCGGTCACGTTGCACGTTGGACCACCTTATCCTTGTTGAATACAAAAACGTACGATTTGAGGGAGATTTGGTTACTATTTCAAGTAAGTTCAGCAACTGTGTAGACGCTCTCTCTCTCTCTCTCTCTCTCTCTCTCTCTCTCTCGCTCTCCTTTTAACCTCGAACTGATTATTTGAATGTATTAAATGTTAACCGTACATTCACTTATAAGAAATGCAGAATAAATTATAATCGGAAACTCTATTTAATTTCTTCCCTCACACAAATCTCAGAGGAAGGCGAAGATAAAACTCATCGAGAGAGACGTTGAAATATCACAGACAGCTGGAAGAAATATCACCATTCTTCGGACATTGAATAGCATCCTTGAAGAGAAATCTTTTACATAGAAATATTTCCATAAAAGAATACTTCTGATCCGTCAATTCATGCTTTATTTTATTGGAATTATACTCAAGGAAGGGAAAGCTATTGTCTTACTGATACAAGAATGAAAAGCATATTGTACAGGACGGCCGAATGATTAAAAAAGGCTGCTTCGCAATAACCAGGTTCCATGTTCGATTTCAGCGTGCGTCGCCTTGGGTAAATGTCTTTTACTATGGCCTCGGGTCACCCCCTACTTGTGAATGAAATTGGATAAATGGAAGCTGTAGAAGCTCATTAAATAGGTTGTTACACTTGCAATTCAAGAGTCCGGGGTTGTTACACTATCTTATACTCATTTCAAGTGGGAATTCGGATATAGGACCACGAATTTGTGGGATATACAACTGTTTATAATGACAAGGTAATTCAGTTGCCCGAACAAATGAATAATCATCGTCGAAACAGACGGAGGTTCATTACTTAAATTAAGAAACCAGGACAGATAAAAAGCAAAGCTGAATGATGGACGAAACCACAAAAAATTCAATCCGCTCTTCTTCGAATCTGCTATTGATTGATTTTGGGAGGAGGTGACTTGCGAAGTTCTAAAACCTTTTTGCTAAAATTTGCTTGTAATTAAAGAACAAGGTGAGCAAATTTTAGAGGGAGGACGCTAGTTGATTAAACCTACCCCAGTAATTAACTGGTACTTTTTTATCAACCTTGAAAGGATGAAAAGCAAAGTTGGCCTTGGTAGCATTTAAATCCAGAAGAAATGTCACTAAGCATTTTGTCCCGAAGTGTTGGCGATTCTGCCATTATTATGGTTGGGTCATGTAAACATTTGAAACACACGCGCACTAATAACCTTTTGCATCGTATTTCGGTGATAAAGAAACGGTAGATTATTAATGACCAGGTCGTAGAATTAGAAAGACAGACATCGATAGAATTTTAAATAATGTAGCCTAGAACGTCATTTTCATGTTTTAATTGGCCATGATGTTTGTCACCACGATACAGTCATTGCACTTTTAACCCGTGACTTTAGATTAACTTCCTTGTCCAATAATTACAACTATCGTATTTTCTGATGTACAAGTCGATTTTTTCAGATCAAAATTTACAGCTAAAATAGGTATGTCGACTTTAGAGGACCAAAACGACTTTGGAGGACTAAAACTCGTGTCGAAATGCAGTATGGTTCAGAAAGATAGTACCGGTGTTTGAAGGTTTACATTGCACGCTTATGTCGTATACTATATCGACTTGTATGCCGGAAAATACGGTATTAGATTGATTTTCTCATCAGTTTAAAATATTTTAATACTAATTACGTAAAATTTTAGCATTTATAATGAACATTTTCTTACTTGGAAAAAATCAGCAACGTCTCCAAAATGTGGATAAAATGCAATATTTTACTGAGAAACAGAGAGAGCGACAAATAAAGAAAGAGAGAGACGATGAAGTAGGTTATCAGTAAAGCAAAAATAATAAAACACTGGAGAAAGGGAGATTTTAGTTCTAATGCACTTAACCTTTCTTAATCCCCGGCTTAGAACGGACTTCATAAACCGAGACGGCGTGGTTAGAGCTTTTGGATATCCTTTTTTGTGATATTTGTATTAATGGTAACAGAGTGGTAACTATCGTTGAGAGAAACTAACTGATGTTGTAGAACTCATTGTGTATGTGTAAGTGGACATGTGTGTGTAAATGCATGTGTTGTATGTGTGTTTGGAGTTGTATGTGTTGTGTATGTGTGTATGTGAGTGTGTTGAATATGTGTGTGTTGTGTATGTGTGTATGTGTGTGTGTAGTATGAGTGCTTTGATATGTGCTTACTCTCTCATCTCTCCTACATCCCACTCTTTCTTTCTCCCCCCTCTCTCTCTCTCTCTCACTGTTTTCTCATTCTCGTCCTTCTTCCCTTCTCTTTCTATATCACTCGCTCTTTTTCATATTTGTATAACGCTATATATATATATATATATATATATATATATATATATATATATACATATATATATATATATATATATATATATATATATATATATATATATATACATATATATATATATATATATATATATATATATATATATATATATATATATACATATATATATATATATATATATATATATATATATATATATATATATATATATACACGTAAGTGATGGATAGTTACAAATACACGCACACACATATGGATGATGAATGTTTACAAATGTGTAACGTTTTATACAATCAATACACACACATACACGTCAGAACACATCAACATATACAAATGTCTAATTAACTTATTCATATCTGTGTGTGTGTGTGTAGCATACATGATGGATGCTTACAAACGTGTGAACTTTTATAAATCAACACACACATATACGTCACATTATACATATGTATATTAACTTAACTTATGCATACATACATACATAATGCTTTAGAATGTACTTCTTTTTCGGATATATGAACTACTAGCGATATATATATATATGTAAATATATATATGTGTGTGTGTGTGTGTGTGTGTGTATGTATATGTATATCACATCGTTTCTAAATTACGTGCTCAGAAACCTATTGGTATGAACACCGTAAGTAATAACCCTGGTGACTCTTTCAAAGATTCTATACAGATATAGTCTTAATTTTGTTTTGGTGATTTGCCTGAACAGTGTTCATTTCAATACTCTGGTGTTTCAAAAGTCAAATAAAAATGTTCCTTCTTCATTTTGCTTTCTTGCAAACGTCTCTTCTTTGTGCTCTTCACAAAAGAACATTTCATTCGGATCTAATTCACTGCAATTCTTCCGATCAAAACATCTTATTATTCTATATTCTATGACGTTTAAAGTGAAGGCTTGAAAAATTAGACATCTGCTTTCGGTTATTTTCACTGTAACATTTCTTTTGTTTATGATGCATGGCGATTGTCGTCTGGCGGCTTTGAATTCAGATAACATAACAATCTGCAGAAAATTGCACCTCTTTCTCTCTCTCTCTCTCTCTTTCTCTCTCCCTATCCCTTTCTCTCTCCCTATCTCTTTCTCGCACGCGCGCGCGCTCTTTCCCTCTCTTCTTCTCTTTCTCTTTTCCGTTCTCTATTTCTTTCTCTCTCTCACCCTCTTTTCCTCTCTCTTCCTCTCTCTCACTTTTCCTCTCTCTCTCTTCTCGCTCTCCCTCTCGCTCTCTTCCTTTCTCTCTCCCTCTCTTCCTCTCTCTCCCTCTCTATTTTTTCCTCTCTCTCTTCCTCTCGCTCTCCCTCTCGCTCTCTTCCTCTCTCTCTCTCTCTCTCTCTCTCTCTCTCTCTCTTTACCTGTCTCTCCCTTCCTCTCTCTCTGATTGTAATTTAGTTTGACGTACTCGCTTAGTATTTGTTATGTCTCAAGCTATTGCTATCTAGCATCTTCGGATGATCTCTACTCAACCGCTACACAACTGCTACTCGACTGCTACCACGGCCAGACTACCTCTATTTATATGTCTTGGGCGATCCTACTTCTTCGCCTGGGGGCGTCGACACAACAGTATTCCATTTCTTCAAACCACAGCCTCGTGGTACAAACACTGAATTTCATAGTTCAGTCATTGTTGACGCAGGGAGGACTTTATTTTCAATCTCTATATTTTAAGAAAGATGATTCTGAGCCTCAAACAACAATATCAAAAACAACATCACTGCGCTATCGCAGCAAAGGAAAAGCCGTATGTCGGCAAAATCAACGAATGCCGGAAAAATGAGAAATTTCATCCGGCTCTTTCTGTTCTGGGTTCAATTCCTAACGCAGTCAACTTTACATTTCATCCTTTCCATGTCGATAAAATAAAGTGCCAGTCAAGTACTACAACGGATGCAATCGGCTGACACCCTCCCCTCAAAACTGTTGTCCTTGTTTCTAAATTAAAGATAGTTCTATGATTAATAGAAATAAATTTCAACTCCACAATCCTCATGTTGTTGTTGTTGTCTTTTACTTCAAGTCAGCGCAGGCCTATGACCAAGTCCGTCCAAACCATGACCACTCTGTCTTTTCCTCAGGAACATAATGCTATTTGGAATCCATCATCCTTGTCTTCTTTTTTAAGGTAGTAGAATGTGGTTATGGATGATTTGGTTGCTATTTCTAGCAAATCTTAGAGTGTAGCTACTTATAGTTCAATTGATTGATTCAGTTCAGTAATTACGTGAAACAATAGGATTCCGTTGATGGGTTTCGAACCTTTGACATTTCGAGTGGTAATATGATATCTTATTGACTCGACCAGGCTCGAATCCCAATGGAGAGGAAGTCAGTTTAACAGACGCCGTTCTTTCTCAAACTAGTTATTGACAATGAAAATTACAAATAATGAGAGAAAACGAATGCCTTTCCTAGTAATCGAAACCTTTATTCTAAGTTCTCTTTTTTAGCAACTTACACCACACTACAATTCAGGCACAAATATACTCTTCTACTCTAGGCACAAGGCCCAAAATTTTGGGGGAGGGGCCCAGTCGATTAGATCGACCCAGTACGCACCTGGTACTTAATTTTTCGACCTCGAAAGGCAAAGTCGTCCTCGGCGGAACTTGAACTCAGAACGTAACGGCAAACGAAATACCGATTTCGTTATTACCCATAAAGGGCTATACAAAGAATTTTTTAAGACATCACAAAACATAAAGACAGTACAAAACGCAAGAAACATAAAATCGGGGTAATTAAAATAAAATGATAATATGCAAGAATGAAAAAAATGAGGCGCAATGTCCACTCGACCCCCGAAGTCGGGTGGTTACATTTATCCTGTTTTTCACTTTTACGTTCAACCTCATCTAAACATTTTAATGGTTTTATAACTCAAAAAATTCAAACACTCACGTTACCTTTCTCCCATTAGCCATTGTTACTTCCGTCCTTATCAACTGCAAATAATCAGTTCTAGGGGGTGGTGTCTCCACCAACCATACCCGTTTCGTTATTATATTTTCACCAAGTTCTATGCACTCCCAGCAGCTTTCCTCACGTATCAAAATGCATTTCTCAGCACATTTCTCTGGCATTTTCACTCTTATTATTTCCTCCAACCTCTCGACTTTTCTCTCCATCTGCTCACAATTCTCGTACTTTATCAGAACCCCCTTGTATTTGACATCTTTATCCGTTCTCTCTTCCTGTTAGTTTCTTCCTATTAGTTTCTGGCTGTTCTATCTCTTTTGTTTTCTGTTGACCGTTCCTTTGACTTATTTTTCTTTCGCTTTTTAGGGTTAGTAACTCCATTTTCGTTCTTCTCCTTTGTTTTCTCTGTTTCACACTTTTGTCTCTCTTTTATTTCCTCAGTGTGGTCTACAATGCTTTCCTCCTCTGCTTGTGCTTTCTCTTGTTGTGGCTGTGTGAACTCATATAGGGGGCATTTGGTCTTCATATGACCTCTTTCCCCGCATATGTAGCAATTTGGTTTCCTTCCCTCGACTACAACATTTAACTTTCTCTCATCCTCCACTTCTATCTGGTAGGGAATTCTTTCTATGTCCCCGAATGTGGCAAAAAGCCACATTTCGAGTCAAAATCCCCACCATTTATGCACTTTTAATTTCGCCACTGGTCCCAATTCCGGCTCCTCCTTGGTTGCAGCCAGCACTATTGCAACCAACCACTCTGGTTTAATTTCTGGTGGAACTCTGGGAATACGTATTCTCACACTTCTTCCTCTATAACTTGGTAGTAATGCTATTTTTGTACTTCTTAAAATGTTGGTCGCATGCTTGGTTGCCTCTTCTATAGTGGCGAACCTCACCTCTACCGTACAGAACTTTCTTCCTCTGCTGATGTACGTGGCTTCATTCACAATTCCACCCAGGCACTCCTCGATTTCCTCTTCCGTCACCATTTCAATTTTACAGGTTTCGACAGCCTGTGTACGATACACAACTGTCCTCAGATTTTCTTTTCTTTAGTCTCTTTTGAAGGGCACAATTTGTATGAGTCTCCCTCTACTTCTATCAAATTCCTGCTTCTGCTCACCTCTTCCAAATCCAACTTGATCAACTTGGTTTCCAGCGGCACTGGCTTCCTCGCCGCAGTGGCCCTGGCGTAGCTCTCCATACTGGAGACACTACCACTTGCCATAGCTGGGAAGAAATGCAGCGGCTCGCGTGAAACGCAACAGCAATAATTCCACAAATTCACAATTATTTACAGAGACAACTTACAATAATTCACATAGTTTTCACAAAGTAACACAGCAGTATTCACAGTAATTCACGGAGCCGTTATACCGCTAAGCATTTTGCCCGGCGTGCTAACGTTTCTACCAGCTCGCCACTTTAATTCAAGCACAAATATTGCAATCTATATAGAAATATACGAACTTCATTTTCGAAAATTGAAATTTCGATTTTGATTGGTTAGACAGACGTAGCGAAGTATCTGTTGACCATGTAGTATCTCCGAAATGAGAATCTTTCTGAAAGATTTCCTGAATAATTATACACAGAATAAGAGATTTGATATTTCAGGTAACAAATATTAATATCATAATAAAATATTTCGTGTAGATGTTTGTTTTCTATACTAAGAACGATGGTTCCAGATAAGGATTAAGGAACTTTTTGTTCTGTTTCTTCATTTCAACTATGCAGAATGGGAAACAAATAGTAATCTCTGTATGTAAAAATATCATTGACGATAATATTTAAGGTTGGCAAAGAGGCAAGCTGGTAGAATCGTTAACACGCCGAGCAAAATGTTCGGCGGCATTTCGTTCGTCTTTACGAAATACCCATGAGCATTTTGCCCTGCGTGATTACGATTCTACCAGCTTGCTGCTCTGCTTAGTATCAATATTAATAAAAGTTTGACAATCATGATAACCTAGTCCTAATCTAGATACTGGAAGCATTATAAGAGGAGTGGTGAAACGAAGTCATTCTCTGACCGGACACGAAGTTTAAATGATTGCACTAGTGTCCACACTGTTAACCCTTCAAAGACATCCAAAGCAGTGGTGTTCAACGGGGCGACAGATCAAGTCCGTTATCCAGGCAAGTATATGAACGATCCCTCGGACGAGTTCCCACGCAATTTACGTTTACCAAATTTTAGTTGCAAGAAGTTACCCGAGGAGGCACTTACCCAAAGTGCTGCACAATGGGATCGAAGCTGAAATCACGTGGTGGCGAAGTAAATCCAGAGCCAACATATCCATGGCTTCCCCTCTCGAAGGAGTTTGAAGTTCAGGTTAAGCCTAAAGAGTCGTAAAGAGTCGGAGCTGAACTTGGCCAGAACGCAGATACACGAGTAAATAAAATTTAATATTTCATCCAGGGTTCCTCATCGGAAGAAAATTTTTTAATTCTTCACAAAGCATTAAGCATTATGAGGGTGGACGGAAAGGTTCATAGGCTGACAATGAAGAAGTGATGCTAGAGCTATGAAACCTTGCATGCATTCATTTCAACCCTTCAACAACTCAGTTGTTTTGTTCCAGGTAAACTGAAGTCTGACTCTTGAAAGAAGACTTCAGAAGTAACTAGTATCAACTTCTTTTGAAAATGGACAAAATTTAGCATCGTGGTTTTATCAAGTTCCTGCAGAAAAATGGTTTAACCTCCAACGATATTCACGCTGACATGGTTGCTACATTAGATGACTACTTCAGCTTTATCAACAGTGCAAAAGTTAGGAGGGTGAGGGAGAGTCTTGAAAATGATCTAAAGTCTGAACGTCCTGCAACTACCACTACCGAGGAAAACATTGATCATGTTCACCGCATGGTGACGGGTGACAGGCGATTGACTCTAAATCAAATAGCCAATGCTATTAGCATATCCTGTGACAGAGTTGAGAATATTCTACGCAATATAGGCTTCTACTCGGTGAATCCACGTCATCTGACACCTGGTCCAAAGCACACGAGACTGATCATATCACGAGAAAATCTAACATTTTTTTAGGTATATACTTCTGGCTTCCTTAAATGTTTCCTAACCCAGGATGAATGATGGGTTCATCACTTTGAGTCAGAGACAAAGAGACAATCAATGCAGTGGAAACACCCCTCGTAACCTGCTCCAGGCCGTTTCATATGCAGGGAAGATGTTGGCCTCAGTTTTTTAGGGTGCAAAAGACAGTGTGTTTATTGACTATCTTCAAAAAGGCCACACCATCAATGGAGAATATTATGCCAACTTGCTGAGGCAGTTACGAAAGGCTGTCAAGGCCAAACGGCCAGGGACACTGACGAAAGAAGTCTTCTTTCATCAGCGCAATGTTCCAGTGCACAAATCCTCGGTTTCAATGGTTGCTGTATGTGACAGGCATCTGTTACCCAGCATGACAAAACACTTGGCTGGGAACCAATATCGCAGTGATGAAATCATAACTATTGTTGATGACTCTTTTTTGGCCAACATGATGAAAGCTTCTTCACCAATGGGATCCAAGCACTGCTACACCGACGCAAATGTGTGGACCTCATGAGAGGATCATGTTGAAAAATAAACTTCATTTGATCACATTCCATGAGAGTATCTTGGTTAGCCTATGACCTTTTCAGCCAACCCTCATATATATATATATATATATATATATATATATATATACATGTATGTATGTATGCATGTATGTATGTATGTATGTATGAATGTATGTATGCATGCATGCATGCATGTATGCATGTATGTATATCAACATTCTTTATTAACTAATTCTTTTGGTGGCAATAATAACTATTAGTCATTTCAAATTGTTAATATTTCAATTCATTTCTTTCTTTTTCCGGCTAATAATTAGCATATGCCATTTCTTTTACTAAATAACATATTTCTAATATATTTTCTCCAGCAATTTCAGTAATAGTTTTCTTATCCCTTTAAATTTCAATATCTTTATCTTTAAAGATATAGATATCAACGAATCCCTCAGTGACATACATTTTATTATTATTATTATTATTATTATTATTATTATTATTATTATTATTATTATTATTATTATTATTATTATTATTATTATTCATCTCTGCTTATCATTTCATTCTTTGCTGCCGTCTTGTATAGATTTTTTTCTTATCGACAATGAACAGAGAGTGATTATGTTATTGTTAAAATTTCTCAAGAAAATATTATCCATTATTCTTTACTCTAATCTCCCTCATGTATTACTTATCTAAAACTGAAAACTTTTCTGTGATTATTACAAAGTGTTTCTAAATATCATTGCCAGAAAAAGCAGCTGAAATACGGTGATAGCTGCTGATATAAGAACAAACATATCTAGAGAGCTTATCTTTTGAGTGATGATGTTTTTAAATCGTTTAACTGAAATATGACAAGATGACAAAGAGTTTCGAAGGATACAATTTGGTCCTTGGGTACAACTGAAATTCATATACGGTTTCCAATTTAGGCAAAGGCCAATAATTTTGAGGGGACTGTGTATTACTTGTATTACTCGGTACTGTCCACCTGAGCGCTTGACTGGTACTTTATTTTATCGACTCAGAAGGATGAACGGCAAATTTAACCTCGATCAAAGTTAACTGCGATCAAAGTTAAACTCGATCAAAGTTAACCTCGATCAAAGTTAACCTCGATCAAAGTTAACTGCGATCAAAGTTAACCTCGATCAAAGTTAACTTCGATCAAAGTTAACTGCGATCAAAGTTAACCTCGATCAAAGTTAACTGCGATCAAAGTTAACTGCGATCAAAGTTAACCTCGATCAAAGTTAACCTCGATCAAAGTTAACTGCGATCAAAGTTAACTGCGGTCAAAGTTAACCTCGATCAAAGTTAACTGCGATCAAAGTTAACTGCCATCAAAGTTAACCTCGATCAAAGTTAACTGCGATCAAAGTTAACTGCGATCAAAGTTAACCTCGATCAAAGTTAACTGCGATCAAAGTTAACTGCGATCGAAGTTAACCTCGATCAAAGTTAACTGCGATCAAAGTTAAACTCGATCAAAGTTAACCTCGATCAAAGTTAACCTCGATTAAAGTTAACCTCGATCAAAGTTAACCTCGAGCAAAGTTAACTTCGATCAAAGTTAACTGCGATCAAAGTTAACCTCGATCAAAGTTAACTGCGATCAAAGTTAACTGCGATCAAAGTTAACCTCGATCAAAGTTAACCTCGATCAAAGTTAACTGCCATCAAAGTTAACCTCGATCAAAGTTAACTGCGATCAAAGTTAACTGCGATCAAAGTTAACCTCGATCAAAGTTAACTGCGATCAAAGTTAACTGCGATCAAAGTTAACCTCGATCAAAGTTAACTGCGATCAAAGTTAACTGCGATCGAAGTTAACCTTGATCAAAGTTAACTGCGATCAAAGTTAACTGCGATCAAAGTTAACCTCGATCAAAGTTAACTGCGATCAAAGTTAACCACGATCAAAGTTAACTGCGATCAAAGGTTAACTGCGATCAAAGTTAACCTCGATCAAAGTTAACTGCGATCAAAGTTAACTGCGATCAAAGTTAACTGCGATCAAAGTTAACCTCGATCAAAGTTAACTGCGATCAAAGTTAACTGCCATCAAAGTTAACCTCGATCAAAGTTAACTGCGATCAAAGTTAACTGCGATCAAAGTTAACCTCGATCAAAGTTAACTGCGATCAAAGTTAACTGCGATCGAAGTTAACCTCGATCAAAGTTAACTGCGATCAAAGTTAAACTCGATCAAAGTTAACCTCGATCAAAGTTAACCTCGATTAAAGTTAACCTCGATTAAAGTTAACCTCGAGCAAAGTTAACTTCGATCAAAGTTAACTGCGATCAAAGTTAACCTCGATCAAAGTTAACTGCGATCAAAGGTAACTGCGATCAAAGTTAACCTCGATCAAAGTTAACCTCGATCAAAGTTAACTGCGATCAAAGTTAACTGCGATCAAAGTTAACCTCGATCAAAGTTAACTGCGATCAAAGTTAACTGCGATCACAGTTAACCTCGATCAAAGTTAACTGCGATCAAAGTTAACCTCGATCAAAGTTAACTGCGATCAAAGTTAACTGCGATCAAAGTTAACCTCGATCAAAGTTAACTGCGATCAAAGTTAACTGCGATCGAAGTTAACCTTGATCAAAGTTAACTGCGATCAAAGTTAACTGCGATCAAAGTTAACTGCGATCAAAGTTAACCTCGATCAAAGTTAACTGCGATCAAAGTTAACCACGATCAAAGTTAACTGCGATCAAAGGTTAACTGCGATCAAAGTTAACCTCGATCAAAGTTAACTGCGATCAAAGTTAACTGCGATCAAAGTTAACTGCGATCAAAGTTAACAACGATCAAAGTTAACCTCGCTCGAATTTAAACACAGGAAGTCTTTAAATATGAAGAGTATAGATTTGGTTAAATCGATTGATAAGTATTGTTATTTATATTTGCTAGCATGGATACTATTTTCGTAAAATTAAACGGGTAGCAATCGAAATTGTGGAATTTCGATACCGAAAATTTCCAGTTGCTTCGTACACCGGTTTAAGACCACCGCCACCTGGTTCTTGATTGTTTTAGTAAAGTTCATTCTCTTGAACAAAATTCCTGCTTCCCTCTGTCTCGCATCCTTCTTATTCCTGCAGTCCCTAATCTGTTGATACTATGGTTTTTGCTTCAGCTGCACCAATTTTCCCAGTCTTCGAGTGTCCTAAACACCGTAATATTTCTGTTCTGATTAAACAAATAAAATATGTCATATAAAGGTTCGGTTCTCATTTCATGTCTCTCAGAAGTCAGTAAAATCAGTGCCACTCCGTCTCACTTCCGATTCTATCAACTATAATTTAATTTATTCTCTGTAAATTTGTGCCCATTTGTAATATTCTGCAAAACTCCATATTTGGTCGAGAACACAGAACGAGATGCCATAGAACAAGAAATTGGCTTCTGAAAAAACCGACGTAACGATACGGTTTCAAACTCCGTTTCCAACAACTTATGCTTTTAATGCCATTTAGCAATGGATGAATATCACATCTTCCCTTTACTGTTCACCAATCAAAAGAAATAAACATGTGTTTTTTCAATGGTCAGCTGAAACACGAATGGTCACAACACGGTTCCAATTCCTAGTTTAAAATATTTCACTTCATTTTCTTTCGTTTATGAATTACATGTCTTCCAAAGAGACATTACTTCAATAAATTCCTATTTCTCCCATAGCAATCAATTTTTGCATAAATAAAGGAAGCTTGTCGATATTTCCTGTCGTTTGAAATGTAATCCGGTTCGAAATGGGGAATCCTTTGGTATTTTTTTAATATTTTATTTCCCGTCGATTTTCGGGAAGAGGGTCATTATGGGATCGAATGTGTTTTTTTTAATGGATTGGTCAAATGAAGAAGACAAATGTCCGGGTTTCATTTCAATGTTTCTGCGATTGGATGCAGGAAGGAAAGAGAGGAAGGAAGGAAAGAAAGGAAGGAAGGAAGAAAGAAAGAAAGAAAGAAAGAAAGGAAGGAAGGAAGGAAGGAAGGAAGGAAGGAAGGAAGGAAAGAAGGGACCTAACCACCCAAACCTAGCTTGAATGCTTACAACATCAACTCCAGTCAAGATAGTCAATGGCCGGGTAAGGATGTTAAACTGGTCGATGAATGAAGTCCACCAACGAAAACCAGCAACGGTCTTTCCGATGGCTTCCACCCAGTTGAGAAAACTTGAATTGACCTGAAGGTGTGTTAAAAGACACCAAACCGAGATAACACCCGGCGGGACTCGAACCCCAAACCACCCGGTTTTAAAATGAAATCTTGAGCATGCAGCCGTTTATTCTCTTTCCTTATCAAGTATGATTTTGATTCAGTTGGGAAGAAAAATCTGTCTTTGATCAAAGGAAACAACATTGACAGGATTAGTTTTGAACTTGGTGTTGAATCCTGTCAAATATTTTCCATCATACTTTAGTTCTCAGACCTATTCTAAGTTCAAAATTTAAAGAATTGGTTAAATAATGACTATTTCTAGAAGAATTATTGAGTTCCAGTCAATGAAACCAATATATGCGTCATAGGAAATGCAATATGTCTGGTCTGTGTGCGTTCATCTAAGATATGCAGTGTGTCGTGTATGTGTGTTTCTATATCAT